>NW_015150959.1:25310-41339 GCF_000732505.1 Cyprinodon variegatus
CTATGGATTAGGAACGGGATGTCACTTGAGCTCATAGGTGAGTCAAGGCAGGTGAGCAAATACTTTTGGCAATATAGTGTATATGCTCAGATGCAACAAGATGAGCGTGCGGTACCTTTTGCTGCGCCTTTATGTACGTCAACCATTGACTTTGCATTTAAACCAGCTGCCTCTGCTGCTTGCGGTCTAAACGTAGCTTAATGTTAGTCCCATTTATGTCATGCTAAATGTGACCAATTTAACCCCTCATCATGGTGGATGGAGAGAGGTTGGCTGCTCTCCAGTAGAGGCTGTAAGATCTTTAATCAGTTTAGATAACATTAGGTGAGTAGTTGGGTAAAATAACCTTTAATCCCATTGATGATAGTTTAACATGTGAAAAACTTCTTAGCAAGTAGGTCCAAATGTAACAGTCCCACCCAGGACATTAAATAAGGTAATGGGATGGTCTAGACATCCTGTGGAAGGCTCAATGAACCATGATTGAAAAATTACTCCTTTAATCTCTTTCCAGTTGGACAAATCCCAGCTGAAGCCAGGAACCAGAGTGGCTTTGGACATGACGACTCTCACTATAATGAGGTAGGTATAATCAGGTAGGCTCAGTGTCAGGGACATGTAGTGCTCACAGGGATGTGTTCAAACTGGACCATATATCTGTATCCCTGTTATCTGTATAAGACATCGTTTGGTGATTGCTTTTTACTGGGGGTCCCTTATAAAGCAAAAACTCTGAATATTTCACAGATTATTAGATTTTTATCAGATTATTTCATTATTTTCCTAATGTAGAGAGGGTAACCTTCACCTTTAGGGCCCTGAACCAGAACAGGTTGGCTCATTTTTAGTCAAACAAAAACCAAATCCCTACGTCTGATCCAAGCCATCAAACTATAAAGTTTAGTGAAGCTAAAGATCAATTGGTTAGATTTTACATACTCAATTGGTAATACATTACAGGATCTGGAGAGTATTAACAATGCCTTCTGAGATTTCTTTAAATCTTTACACACATCACAGTTAAATCCATCAGATAATTATATCAAGCGACTTCTGGATAAAATAAAATTTCCTTAATTATCAGAGAGTCAAAGATTAAACCTGGACTCACCGCTGCCATCAGCTGAAGTTCAGGAAGCATTAAAAAGCATGCCAAACAATAAAGCGCCAGGTCCAGACGGGTTCCCTACTGAGTTCTATAAAGAGTTCTGGAACATTCTGGCCCCAACAATCCACAGAATGCTGCAGGAAACTCAAGATAATGGCAAATTTCCAGTTTCCAATTCTGCCACCATTAGTCTCCTGCTTAAGCCAGGTAAAGATCCTATGTTTCCGACCAGCTATCGTCCCATATCCTTAATTAATGTGGATATTAAAATAATCTGTAAAGCTTTAGCAAAAGGATTAGATAAAGTCACTCCTCTCGTAACCCACCCAGATCAAACTGGTTTCATTAAAGGAAGGCAGTCAGCTGCTAACATACGCAGACTGCTTAATTTGATAAATTATTCCTACAGTAAAATTCTTAAATCCTACATATTTTCTTTAGTCTCAGAAAAAGCATTCGATAGAGTAAACTGGAAACTATTATTTGCTACTCTACATAACTTTGGTTTTGGCAATTCCTTTATAAATTGGTTAAAAATCTTATACAGCTTCCCAACAGCCTGTGTCAGGACAAATGATCAAACATTTTCCAGCTTGTGTCTGCAGATGGGCACCAGACAGGGATGCCCGCTTTCCCCCTCACTTTTTGCTATTTTTATTGAGCCTCTAGCTCCTACAATCAGACAAACGAATGTGATTAAACGTATAAAAGGCATGAAAATAGAGCATAAAATTAGTCTTTACGCAGATGACGTATTACTTTATCTCCAGCACTCAAACACTTGCCTCTCTCAAGTGATTACCGTATTTTCATGACCATAAGGCGCACCGTACTAAAAGGCGCAGTCTCAGTTATGTGTGCCATTACTGTATTTAACACACACATAAGGTGCACCGGACTATAGGGCGCGGGTTTTATATACCGGTACATGTCCTGTACTACGTTTAAATACCTCTACTGCGTATTTAAAAATAGAGCGGGGGCAAAACTGAGTATGATTGTGCTTTATTCATTTATTTATTGCAAAGTATTAATCAAACCCATCAAAGTCATCATCCTCTGTTTCTGAATTAAACAGCTGCGCTAAATCAGACATGCCAATTTCCCCTTCTTCGCTGTCAGAGTCACTTTCCGTGCCGTGCGGCTCCTCAGAAATAATGCCAGCTCGAACAACAGTGCCGGCAGACACGTTAGCCCAAGCATCTACAATCCATCCGCAAACGGTGGTGTAACTTGCTGCCTTCTACTTTTCGTGAAACTGTGGTCTCCGTCTGTCATCCATCACTCCTACGCCGCTCGCAGCCTTACTTTGAACGGCTGGTTCACACCGATGTCGAGCGGTTGAAGTTCCTTTGTTAGACGGGATAACGGCGAGCACAGTGTTCATTTGTTTCACCATGTTTTTCACATCGGCTGTGAGACGGGCACGCATGGAGTCACAGATTAACAGCGATGGTGATGCGTGGAAAAAAACACCTGGTCTCCTTACATACACCTGCCTCAGCCACTCTTTCATCATCTCATCCATCCAGCCCTTTTCATTTGCCTTAATAACGACTCCAGCTGGAAAAGTCTCTTTAGGCAAAGTCTTTCTCTTTAAAATCCCCATAGGCGGCAGTTTCTGTCCATTTGCGTGGCAGCCAATCCACACCCACACCTCCCCCTTTAACGTTCTCATGGCGTTCTCAACGTCTGCAGTAACAACACACACAGAGCGCGCCGCACATTTTGAGGGAGAAAAAGACGTTTATATGCGCCTTATAGTCGTGAAAATACGGTAGATTACTAGAATCTTTCCCAAAAGTCTCAGATTACTCCATAAATTGGTCTAAATCTATAGTAGTGCCCATTAATTGCTTCCTCAGGTCTACAATTGCAATCAGGAAATATCAAATATTTGGGAATTACTGTGTCATCTAAACTAGCTGAGTTACCAAAACTCAACCACATCCCTCTTTAAAAAAAAAAAAAAAAAAATAGAAGAGGACCTAGAAAGATGGAAATTGCTTCCGATCTCCCTTATGGGTAGGGTAGCCTCAATTAAGATGATGGTCTCACCTACAATTAACTACCTATTTTCAATGACCCCAAATAAACCATCATCTGACTGGTTTACATCTCTAGATTCTTCTATCTCTAAATTTCTTTGGAAGGACAAACCCCCTCATATCAGCTTAAAGACATGACAGAAAACTAAAGACAGGGGGACTAGATTTACCTAACTTCCAACACTACTACTTAGCAAATAGATTACAATACATCTCTAAATGGATAAAACATAATCCCTTAGATGAGCCCTGGATAGACACAGAACAGGAAATGTGCAGTAATATCATAATTTCAGATTTGCCGTTTATTAGCTCTAATATCAAGTGGCACTCATGTTTTAAAAATATATATATAAACATATGACTGTAAATTTACAGTTCTAGACGGTTTGGGGGCAGGTCATCCTCCGTAAGAAGTAAAATCAACTTGATAATTATATTCACGCGTTATGGTTATGCACGCCGGTTCAGAGGTTCTGGGTACATGTGTGTAAGGACCTATCACTGCCTGTGCCACAGGTTGTAAAATCTCACTTTCCCCTTCAGTTTGCTAGCTGGGTGACTTTGAGGGAAGCTCTCTGGAAAAAAAAAACAGTTTTCATGGCTTTCACTGCATTATGTATCGCAAAGAAAACTATCCTCATGAATTGGAAAAGTAAGGATAAACTCAGCATCAATCAGTTTAAAGATCTTTTGTTGGATCATATTTATCTTGGGACAGCATCTGCATCCCCATCAGACCGATTTCTCTGGGCTCCCTTGATCGGCTCCATCACTTAGTGTAGTAGTAAATAATCTGCAGATGAGTTATTTATCCGGAAAAGCCGAATCTGTGCATATATTGCCAACTTTACTGCAGTTTCACGATGCTGTCTGCAGAGGAGGAGAGATTGCAAATAAATAATGGTCATTATTGCATAAATGGTCAATATTGTATAAACATTGTTGCCTTCTACAGCGTTCCTGCTCATGCAGCTATTTTCATTGTACAGATCAGTTATCGTCTGATCGCTGCGCTGGCGGCTGCGCTGAAATCATTGCAGTGTTGGCGACATTGATGACGTAGACCTAGTTATTTAATTACAAATATGAATTCCCCCCCACCCCTCCAGTCTAAAACAGAGAGACTTAGGCCCCGTCCACACGAAGTCAAACCCTGGCCTAAACGCACAAATTTTTCACCAAACCAGCCTCTCATCCATACGAAGCCGGCGTTTCGGGGGTCTGTAAACGATCTTTTTTTAATTCAGCCTTCAGAGTGGGAAGATTTTGAAACGCCGTTTTCGCGTTTGCATCTTTAAGCTCTAACCACATTTTTTTTTTTTTTTTTTCAGCCATGAGTCAACAACAATGGCGCCGTACTGTGTTGAATGGTTGCTGCTCATGCTACTCACCCTGCTGTCGGGCTTACAACAGAATCTTCTTCTTCTGGAATATCTCCAGGAAGAACAGAGCAATATCCACGACATAGTTCAGCACCTGAATTTGACTGAACCACGAAAATAGACCCGCAGGGCAACCATGTATAAATATTAGTGCGCATGCCCAACATTTCGTCGCCTATTTTTGCTTTGGCACCACAGCGCCACTTACAGGCCTGGCATACATTTTGCAGCGTTTTCATGCGTTCGTGTGGACGCTCACATTTATTTTACGTCTCCGTCTTTACGACAAACGTTCTGGAAAATATTAGCTTTCGTGTTCGTTTTGACTTCGTGTGGACGGGGCCTTTAGCTGAAACCCAAAATGAAGGGGTGGAATGTTTCTCCAGCCACAGCGCTAATGGGTCGTTTACATCTGAGAAGGGATTCATGAGTTGTGGAGTACTGTTAGGGGGACTGGAGGCTGACGAAAATTCTCGTATCTGTGGGATTTCTAGTGTTAATATACTCATCATTTTCTGTAAGGGGTTTTTGCTGCTTTTTGACTATCTTTTGTCAATGAAGTCTCTACCATAATTATTGTTCAGTCTTAGAATGACTTTGATATCTTATGTATTTGGAAGGTAATGTTTTTCCTCCCTTTAACTGCCTCTGTCATTTTGTAATGGATTGGTCTACCATGTCAGGTACCTTCCCAGAGAAGTGGATCCTCTAGTCTACAACATGTCCCACGAGGATCCAGGCAGCGTCTCCTACTCTGAAATCGGAGGGTTGTCTGAACAAATCCGGGAGCTGAGAGAGGTGGGATCTGCTTTCTGTCATCTCTTCCCTTCATCCGCTCTGATGTCCCTTTGATGGTAGAGGATACCTCTGACTGAGCATCGGATATACATTTTACTCTTTGTAAAAAATTGTCTCTGAAGTTTAAGCAGATGAAAAGATGTCTGAAAGGATCTGCCACAGAAAAAAAATAAATCCTCTTATTTTTCTCTCCTTATCGATCACTGTGGGGTATTAAAACTTGAAATCCAGATTTAAGACATTATTAGTAGAGGGGTTGCTTGGTGAACAGGCGGTTGCAATGAAAAGATAAAATCAGGTGAAACTTAAAACCTTTCTTCTTGAGGAGTTCTGGATAGAGCATATTGACGGACAAAAATGTTTTTTTTATCTTTAAATGAAAAATGTTTATACATTTCTTTAAAATCTTGGTATAGTTCCTGCTCTGTCGCACTGTCAGCACAATTTAGTCTCTTTACTCCAGTTAACGATTAACCGAGAGTAGGGCAGAAACAATTCATCGGATTAATCAATTACTGAAATAATCATCCAAAAATTCAGTAATCGATTAATTAGCTGGAGCTTAGAGACTGTAAAACAGGCCTTTAACTGACAGAACCACCCATTTAGAGCATGAATTATAGCAATATTTTAAAAATATAGAAAATTATCATTTTGTATTTAAAATAAAAAAGAAATTGTCCTTCAATATTCTCTACCCAGAAAATTATAGCTTCACCTGGTTTGATTCTGTAAAAATTCTCCTTTATTTCTCCTGCAACTAATCGATTGGTGACATAATCATTAGTTGCAGCCGTCCTTCTGTTTCTAAGGTATAAACCAGGACAGCTATCCAGGATCAACAGGGTAGGTGTTAAGAAAATCAAACATTGGGTAAAATAAATAAAAATCACCTTGGTAAAATCTGTGCCCTGCTGATTGGTTTTTTGTAGACTGTTGCTGGATTGCGTTTTGAAATTCTACATTACTACTTTAAACTGAAAAGAAGCTGTAATGCTACGTTCAGACCTAAAGCAGCAGGGGCAGCTAATTTACATGCAAAATCAACGGTTGACGTGCATCAAGGCGCAGCAAAACGTCCCGCAGCGCGTTTTGAGCAGCTGAGCAACTGATGCGCTGCCAAAGCAGTTGGAAATATTAAACTTTTGCTGCTGGACGCCCACATCAACCAATCAACACTGTTGGGCACGTTACTTTGAAAAAGTAATTATAGTTACTAGTTACTTCTCCCAAAAAGTAACTGAGTTGCTCCACAATAAAAGTAACTAGTTACTAGCAAAAGTAACTGTTTTACTTTTGCGTTTCTCGCCCCTGTAACCCTCACCACCCAGCCCCCACCTTCTCGCCGTGTTTCTAAAGCCAGCTGAATGGAGCGGACGACAAAGACAAGTACCTGCAGAGAGTTTAGCATTTATTGCCACTCAACGTAAATGACATCAGAGGGGAACGCTATCTGACGGGCCTATAAACCCCGTCAGATAGCGTTCCCCTGCTTAACATGGGGGGAACGGTATCTGATGCGTTGTAAATATCATCAGGCTGCATTACCTCTACTCATAGGTGTGAAGTTTTTTAACAGGGCGGAGATCTGGTGAGTGTATGAAATGAATAACTGGGGATGTCTAATTCTGAAAGCCTGTGTGTTTGGATTGTTATAGATACTGCAACATCCATTCATCCATATTTCTCTCCCTTTGTACACAAAGACTAACATTTGATCCTTCACACTCTCCATAGTTCTCCTGTGGCGCGAGCACAGGGCGGCTGTTACGTGCCTTTAGCGAGCATGCGCGTTTCCTGTCGCTTGCGCGGTGAATCATGCCGCCTGCGCTGTGCGGAGATGCAGGGGAAACCGTATGTGACGGGGAAACGCAGCTCGACGTAACACCAGTATTTCCATCTAGAAAAAGCTGTTTTGCTGCTGGAGTCCTCCTCACTCTCCATCCTACCCTCTCTCATGACAAGGCCCCCAAGAGTCCTATCAATAAAAAGGTTCATTGTGCGACCTGAGTAACGCGCAGTAACGGGGTGTCGGCAATGGTAACTGCGTTATAGTTACAGTCAGAGTAATTAGTTAGATTACTCGTTACTAAAAAAAGGTAGCGGCGTTAGTAACCCCATTACTTTCAATGCCGTTACTCCCATCACTGCCAATCAGAGAAGCTGATCTAGGAGCTGGCAGGGAGACACACTGCTGATGCAGAGCGCCATGATTACTCCTCTGAAACAGATTAATGCCTAAACTGCCGGCAAAACATGCTCGCTTTTATTATCCTGGTTCCTGGAGTTTGGATTACGTACATGAAAAACACCTTCCAGCCGCCACGGCCAACCGCAAAGAGGCGACCGGGCCAGAGGCTGCTGTTGAATGGGTTTCCCATAGTGACCCGCCGCCGGTATGTGGGGGACGGAGCGGCTCTGACGGCGAAATAATATTTGAATGCAGGAGGGTAATCTGGATTAACTGACTGCATAGATTACGTTTTTTAGGTGGACCTTCTCACTTCAAAACATATTAACACAAGCTTTTACCCGCTGATCACAGCAAATATAGCAGCCATTGTTGCAGGCAAAGAAAGAATAGGGTAGCCCCGCCCAAAGCGCATCAGACCCACTTTTACACAGAACTAAACTTGTACAATCATCAAAAATGAAGCAGCACGCACGTTTTGGCTGCTCCCGTTGCTTTAGGTGTGAACATAGCATAAGGAGCCAAAGGGTGGTTTCATAGACTAATCACACATTTACTCTTATTTTTGAATGGCAGGTGATTGAACTTCCTCTGACGAACCCTGAACTCTTCCAGAGAGTTGGCATTATTCCCCCCAAAGGTTGCCTGCTGTATGGGCCTCCAGGTAGAAACATTCATTCCTCATACTTCCTAATTTATTGGGTGGAAAATCTGTAGGATTAGGGATCCTCTTGGATGGATTAATCATTGCGCTGTATGGTATAGACTGTTTTATAAATGAGTCTTGATAATGATGGCTGTTTTATTGTCAAACAGGCACAGGGAAGACTCTTCTTGCCAGAGCGGTGGCCAGTCAGCTGGACTGTAACTTTCTGAAGGTGGGGGTCGGTTCTTCCTGCAGTGAATCGTCATTCTTTGTCATTTCAACATGTTTTCGCCCCCTACAGGTCGTGTCTAGCTCCATTGTGGACAAGTACATCGGTGAGAGTGCAAGGCTCATTAGAGAGATGTTCAACTATGCCAGAGACCACCAGCCATGCATCATCTTTATGGATGAGATTGATGCCATCGGTGAGTAATAAAGCTCAATCCAACAAGCCCTGGAGGTGACATCACAGATCTGAAACATGTTCTTCTTTACAAATTTGAATGTCTTGGTTAATCCCAATCCCTGCATTTTGCTTGTTTCTGTGCGGGTAGTGATGTCCAAATCCCTGTTGCATGTAGGGTAGGGGACATAATAAGGGGGAGGAGGATAATTAAAGCCCTTCAGACCGATCTCAGATCCGCAGAGTAGAAACTGAGAGACAATTTCCTAGAAAATATGGAGGACATGGATTCTATGGAGCAACTGTAGGTCTTTTATTTACTTTTGAAAGCAAAACAAAACCACTGGCATCAGAATAGCTGGGTTCATCAGCTTCTCATGGACCATGAGGTTCAATCGCTGCACTCAGCTGGAGGTCTAACTGTACGATGAAGCCACAGCTTTCACGGCTCACCTTCTCTCTATCACCCTATGTTCAGATGCAAACTAACTGCTCCCATTGTAAAACTAAGATCCGCAAATCAGACGTAGGGAGATGGTGCTGTAAGTCAGTTCAGAGAAGAAGAATTATTCCCTTGTTTCCACAGGCTCTGCTTCAATTGCAGGATACTCTCAGAATGTCCTGGTGAGGGTCGAATAAATTTCAAGCCATACGATTCCTGATTGCCCCTTGTCACCCTTTGTATGCCACCCAGTGTAAGACACATCGAAACTCTGCCCAAAAAATAAAAGGTGCCTTCCTTTTAAGTAGATAAAAAAAAAAGGTTTAAAGAAAATTTACAAAATGCGACGAGCCGAGCTGCAGTAGCGCTTTGACCAAGCTGCTCTTAAAACATCACAGCTAAAGGATTTCCCAACAAATTCCCATGGAAACGCTTCATCAGTACAATAGTTTAATGAAGTGGCACTTTATCCCTGCTGATGCTGAGATGCTATAGTCTGCTTCAGTAACCGCGGTGGTACCGCGCTTTAATGACAGGAAACCCAGAGAGGAGGAAGATGGGAGGCACCAGAGCATCATGTTTGTTAGGGAGTCTGACCAGTGAAGTTTGTGACTAAGCAAACCCAGCTCTACGTTCTCCTGTGATGTTTAACGACCTGTGATTACTGAGGCACTGAAATGTCCTCAGTAATCCAGACAGACAGGAAATGACAAAAAGCTGAAAAAAATATAGAACTCTGTAATACATTGTTATTTTTCATGTCACTGTCTAAAATGACAATTGCTGACATTTTTCTCTCCATTTTAGTTTGTAGTTTATTCTGTAGAGTTACCTCTGTAATTTTAGATCTCTTTATTTTAGTGGAGAAGCTTCTGTTCTTGTGTAGATTTCAGAATGCTTCAGAGGACTTCTAAAGTTTTTCATCTCACTCTGTCTCTATTCGATGAAGTACCGTTGAATAATTGTTGTTCTTCCATGTTCTGTAGGTGGTCGACGTTTCTCTGAAGGAACCTCTGCTGACAGAGAGATCCAGAGAACTCTGATGGAGGTACTTTCTAATATGCAGTTAAATATGTCCTGGTCACCAGAGCAATGAAATATAAAATTTAACTTGATTGTTTCTGCTTCCACAGAAAGGGGTGTTATTTGATTACTGGTTGCAGGGTGACTGGTTACAGGATGCAACCAAGATGGCCGTGAATAATTGCTTGTAAACATTAGCAAGAGTAGCAACATTTATAAAGCCTGCAGAAACTGCATAGGGCGATGGGCGTGAACTGAAGAACTTGTTTTTAAGAACATTATTATTATTTGCACAGCAATTCTTATTTCACAATTGAGAAATATCTGTTTTGGAGATAATTGTAAATTGTTTTATAATCGAAACCTGGCCAAGTTTAACAAATGGGACATGGAGGAAGAGCATTTCAGCCATCCTATCTAGGAACATGGTACAACTTTTATTTCAAGCTGCAATTTACATTTTTTCAAAGTGCTTAGAATATGGCAGTACATTGCAGTGTCCCAGTATCACTGTATACTCTGAAGTCTTTGCTAATACCCAGCCCTTTATTATCAGCAGCATACATTGCTATTTGTAAATAGAACTGCTGTACAAATAGTTTTATGATAATGAATAAATGACTATCCTTTATTTAACAGAAGAATGGCCAAACTTTCCCTTTAGCTCCCCTTTAACAACCCCAGCCTTCTCTAAGAAAGTTCAGGAACAGGGTTTGATTTTATTTTAATGATTTGCTTTAAGCCCTGAGGATGTTTGGAATCATTTGACCCATTTAGAGCCCACATGTTTTTAGCATAGAGACGGATGTTTCTGTTTTTCATTTAAAATGGTGATTATTATAGCTTTATGCAGATGATGACCTCTGTCATTTGTTGATTCAGCTGCTGAACCAGATGGACGGCTTTGACACCCTCCACAGAGTCAAGATGATCATGGCCACCAACAGGCCAGACACCCTAGACCCCGCCCTGCTGCGACCTGGTAGACTGGATCGGAAAATTCGTGAGCATCTCCTCTTCTCTTTGTCTCACATTTCTATGTCTGTTACATTTTCAGCATTCAGGCTTTTCTTCTCTTTAGACATTGAGCTGCCTAATGAACAGGCTCGACTGGACATCCTTAAAATCCACTCCAGTCCCATCACCAAGCACGGCGAAATAGGTTGGTACCTTTGAGCTTTAGAATTGTTAAACCTCTGAAGCCCAGAGGGTTTTAGGAGCCATTTCATTAGAAAATAAATATTTGTTTGATACAAATTTATTACAGAATATTTTCAAGTGGAACCGTGATCGTAAATGTTATTACCTCTGATTTATACGTGAGCAAACTTAGATGAAAGTTTTAAAGCTTTTTTCAAAAATAAACACTGCAGAACACCATGAACTCTGCCATAGTTGCTTTTCTCCCTGCTTCTGCATAGCGAGACTCAGAATTAGGACCTTTGTTGAGTGTTAATGGGGTATAGGTCGGCTAAAAACGACCTGGCTGTTCAGACACGGGTCACATTTGAAATGATCAGATGCGTATCGAATTCAGGACCACAGAGCCAAGTGGCCTGCAGCGCATTGGCAAGAATCAGATCTGTGTTGTTCAGACTTTCATGAAAAGAGCAGATCCAGATCACATATGGGTAAAAAAACTCAGAATTGGGTGACTTCAGTCTGCTGTGTTAACGTAAATGTCAAATATCTGAGCTGTCAGAACCTCTTTTTTTTCAGAGCAACCTTGGTTTAACATTATCTTCCTCGTTCGCACTGTTACAGCAAACAATAAATATATCTGTATATATTGGCCAACTTGTATGTTTAACAGCCTGATTTTTACAATGCAATGAAAATTTTAATTTCCCAGAAATCCAGGTATTGACTCACCTGGGATGGCATAAAATCCTTCTTTTATTGACAGTGTTCAGGCAAGTGGCTCTGCATCCCTGGCGGTCTACATCAAGCTGCTGATTGCATAATATCTCATGGCCATACAGTGAGTCTGATAGTGAGGAACGCGTTCCTGCTGGTCATACAGCTGGGCTACAGTCTGCCTCTCTGGCGTAACCTTTTACACATGCCAAACTAATTATTCTTAATCAATTTATACTCAATCCAGGCAAACTATACATCAAAACAGGAATTTTTGTCTGGATGCAGGAAGTTTCACCCCCATTGGTTTGGGATTTGTAGCTTTTGAGCCCCAGAGCAATTTAAGTCCTCATACCCTCACATGCAATGGGAGAGTTTTCTAAAATCATCTGCGAATCCTAACCCACATATTTTCAAACCGCTGTCTCTCCTAAGCCGTTACATGTAGAGACTTTAGCCCTACAAAACTATCAGTGACATAAAACAACACAGTTGTAAAGCCAACATTGTCATTGAAAAGTGAATTTTTTAAACAGGACAAACAGAATGGATCATTGGGCAACAGAATCTGGCTGCAGCTCTCCAAAAATATCAAAAATAACAAAAAAAAAATGGTAGAAAATGATGGAACGTTTTTTATTCTGTGCTATTACGACTACAGCTGTTTTCTAAAAACTAAACAGCGCCGAACAAATCAACATGTCGCCTGCTTCGAGTAGAGCTCTCAGGTATTTGTAGTCTCTGATATGCACGGAAATGATGTCACAAGGACACATTGGAGAAAGACATGTTGGAAAACTGCCCCTTTCCCACTGGCAGTGAAAACCATTTAAAACCGGGAACAATTCAGCAAGCCAGCCGTGTTAAAAATCGCCTCGGCTCTGATCGGCATGCTGTGGGAGCACCAGACCCGCTAAATTACATGATGTCATTAAATGCAACATGTTGATTCTTCAGCAGTGGATCTCCTACCGCTCCCATGGGAGCCACTGGACACTTCACCATCATCTGCACCGTCTGAACGCATCTTTTGTGTAGATGTTAACTCACTTATGAGATAAATAAGAGACTGGAGACATTACTTTTAAGTTGACTGGTAGACACGCTGCCC
This sequence comes from Cyprinodon variegatus, assembly GCF_000732505.1. Lineage (NCBI taxonomy): Eukaryota > Metazoa > Chordata > Actinopteri > Cyprinodontiformes > Cyprinodontidae > Cyprinodon > Cyprinodon variegatus. The sequence continues at coordinate 38,323 of NW_015150959.1, forward strand.
GCTCTCGCTGAACACAGAGAACAAGGAGGCTCTGCCTTTTTGCACTTATAAACATGTAGCCCTCCACTCCACAAAGTAGTGCCAAACAAAAATATAATGGTAGCAAGCATCGTACTCAACACAACGTACGAACTATTAGCACACTCTGGTTCCATTGGATAAACATGGAGCAGCTCTGGTGAGAGGGATTCAGACAGATAATAGAGCGAAACAATAAAACACACTGACTACGCCTGGCTTCCTTCCATGTTGCTCTCAATTGTTTATTTTCCTGATTTCTGTCGCCCTGTGACATCATCAACGCTAACGCAGCGTGGTGATGTCACCAGACATGCAGCGGTCGGGGACAGAGGCCACGCAGCTGCCAGCCAGGGGTTAGAGCAGCTTTTTTACCCATGGGAGGGGAGCTAAATGCAGATTGTTAGCGGGTGCAGCCATGTTTGAAAATCCTGGTTAATGCACCATTTTCTTTTTCTTTTTTTTTCTTTTTTTTTTTTACAGTGTCCCGTCTGGCAATGTGGCAATAAGAATAATTGTCTTAATGCCAAAAATAGCCCAACAGATTTTACTTTCACAAGTGTAGCAGTATGGCAATTGCCATATAGCTACAATTGTTTCATGCATATAAATTATTTTATTATAATTATGCAGGGAGTTTTACAGTTCATATGGACACTGCAATGTAAATAGATCAGAAAAACAGAAGAAGAAAAGGAAAAAAGAAAAATAAAAGATGAAAGAAAGAAGAGACAGAAAGGAGATAATGACAAAACATTTTCAGTCTGCTTCATCACCTGTAACGAGATGAAAAAAGAACAGCACAACCGAAAGACATGGTACGAGACATACAATAAAGCAACACCTTGAAACTATGGCTAAAGTAATATTATTAAGTCTGACATGTACTCTGAGTTACCTGAAGATATGAATGTGGGGTTTCTGTATGGAAGTGAATCTCTAAGTACCTGGAGCCAAGCACCTGTAATTAATGCACCATTTTCAGTTGAAAAGAAGCTTATGAGTCTTATTTTCATTAATACCAGCCATGGGGAGACGGAGTGAAGGACTTTTATGAGAAAGAGTAAAACATTTTTGACAGACATTGAAATGGCATCATCTGTGTTTATGGTGCTGTAAAAGTAAAAAAAAAAAAATAATAATAATAATACATTTTTGACTTGATTTAGAAACTTCAAAGCCTCTTTTTTTTTTTTTTAAGGGATTTTGGAAAGAAAAGTTGTTAATTACATTAAACAGAAACAGAAGGTTAAAAATCCAAACAGGTGATTGGTTGTAGTTAAACAAATGGTGTAGAGTCTGATCTGTTCACTGTTTTCTTTTTTGTTCCCTTTTGCAGTCTGAACGCTGTCCTTGTGTCTTGATTTGAGTCTTTTGTTCCCAGATTTTGAAGCCATCGTGAAGCTGTCTGATGGTTTCAATGGAGCTGACCTGCGTAACGTCTGCACTGAAGCAGGTAACATTCATGGCCGACGCCCTCGGCTGAGTCAGCTGCTTCATCAGGGGGTTGACGCCCAATTGTCTGTTTTTTTTTCAGGACTGTTTGCGATCCGCTCTGACCGGGAGTACGTCACTCAAGAAGACTTCATGAAAGCTGTCCGTAAAGTGGCTGACTCAAAGAAGCTGGAGTCCAAGCTGGATTACAAACCTGTTTAAACTCTTTCTGGGTTTTTTTCATCAACAATGTTTATCTCAATCTTCTGCTTTCTTTGTTGTTACTCAGTGAACGTGGCATGCTAATATGACTCAGAAATAAAACCGGCTTGTTTATACCTCCTCAGCTGATCTTTAATTCTTTAGAATTTGCCAATACAAAACTCTGGAACTTTCTAATCTTAAGGCCCCTATTTTTATGATCTAAAGCTTTGCTGCTAAACCCATCGGCATGTTTCAATGTCTTTGTGAGGACCACCTATTGTATTAAAGCTCTTTGTATTCAACTATAAAACTACATTTTCTTCTCCTTTCCAAACCTTCTCACATTTATCTGATGTGAAGGAACAGACTTGTTCTGTGTATGGGCAGTGATGGTTCTAGACCAAATTTACTAGGTGAAGCAAATTAAAAAAAGTCCGGTTTTCACTGTTTTTCATGGGACTATACTAGGACTGCAACTAAAGATTATTTTGCAATTTGAATAATCTGTCGATAATGTTTTCGATTAATAATTGGATAGCAACAGGTTCCTAAAGTAAACCAGGTGAAACTAAAATGTTTCCACTTATGTATTTCTGGATAGATCATTGACAGACAAAAAAAAAATGTATCCTATATGCAAAATGTTTTTTATATATATATATATATATAATGCTCTAAGGCTACGTTCACATTGCAGGCCTTAAAGGGGAATACTTTTTTTTTTTTTTTTACATTGGCCCCTTGATTTTACATTATTCCATCATGTTCTACTCACCCATATGAGTTTAGTGTGATTTGGAGCCGTTCTGAAGATATTCCGTTAGGTTATATCCAAGTAACGTCTTCCTGTGGGCAACAATTGAAGGCACAAACTAAACTGTTCATAATTTATTCTTTATGGTACGCCAGCATTCAGAACATGTAGGCCAATCACTGTCCCCCAGACATCCGCCGTTATACATTTTATATTTATATTTTTTTTAAAACAAAGCGGAGTGTGTGTGACGTCATCCGTGTAAAATCAAGGGCCCAATGTAAAAAAGAAAAACAGCGTTCCCCTTTTGCTCACTTCCGATTTATTTGTGAAATCAGATTTTTTTGCGTTGCTGTTCACATTTCCAAATATATGCGACTTTGCGTTTGTGATCTGCGTGAACTGCAGTCATACATCTTAAGTGTCCCACAAAGGCTTTAGTGTACTCTAGTAGGAGGAGCTTAAGATGCGCACTAGAGGACGCAATGACGTCACAGGCCACCAGCATGCTTCGTGTTTATGGAAGTAAACATGGATGGTAGTGCTGGAGCTCGTGATTCAATTCAATTCAGTTTATTCATATAGCGCCAAATTCACAACACATGTC
>NW_015150959.1:42591-44602 GCF_000732505.1 Cyprinodon variegatus
CAAGTGGGAGGCTGAGTGCACTGTGTGCAAAGATGGACCACATGTTTAAATCTCTTAATAATGGTGCTGGAGATCTCAAAGCTAACATGGATGCTTGAAAACTTAAAACGAAACGGAGGCGAGTGCTCCTCTGCAAAGTTGACTGAGTACTTTGTTACCCCCAGGTTCAACATCCTAAGGCTCCGCTCACATACGTCGACCGGAGCTCTTGAGTTCTCCCTCATGTTACTCATCCACAACTATTCCTCTGTACGTTTTCTCCGTCCATCACCATCAAAATACAGAGCAGAGCTTTTTTTTGCTTCGGTCTGGCCAGGTCAAGATCCACCATTGCAATCGCACCAAGAGAAAATTTAAATATAACGATGGATTGGGAATTACAAATTAGGGCATCTTATATATTCCCCAAAACAAAGCAGTTTAAATGGATTTGATTGGATTCAAACTATTAAACTATACCTATAATAAAGCAGCATTGTCACCTCCATCAAAATATGTATTTTATACTGAGGCTTAAAAGTTTCATCAAATCCAGTCAAAACTTCCAAGAGCGCATCTGACAACTTCAACAAACTTCTTATTGCGGGCATTGATGAAGAGATGCTGAGTTTGGATGTAGAGAACAAACCCATGTTGTATGATCCTAATTATCCCTGTTACAAAGATCCACAATGAAAAAAAAAAAGTTTTTTCAGAAACATGTGTGATTCATGCTGATGGTGAGTTTTAATTATGTCATAATAAAGCGTTCATTTCTGCATGTTTTGCTCCTATGAATTTAATATCATGCACGCTCTCCTCGAGCTCCAACAAAGTCGGAGTGGAGCAGGACGGAATGGAGGCTGTAGGCTTTGCTTTGTGTAGGCGGTCTGGAATGGAGTGGAGGATGTGAAAATGCTGAAACGTTGAAGCTTTATTTTCTAATACAGTAGAGGTCATATTTTGAATATTTGATTTTTATGTCATTTAAAACAGCGATAACTTGTTATTGGTAGTTACAGATTTTGTTTTAACACAGTTATTTTTGTATAAAAAAAGCATGTTCATTAACCTCTGACAAGCCTGTCTGAAAGCTTCTGGAGGCTGGGCAGAATGTTCTTTTTGGAAATCGTCTGGTCACCCTAGTTAAAGTAAAACTTTTTAGCTAAAGGTGTTCTGAGTCGCCAAACAGATATGGTTTCTGTCAGAGCGTATAGAAGTAATTTAGTATTAGCAGCTTATCACCACTAATACAGACTAACTGGTTGAATCATTATTTTGAACCAGGATGTACATGGCTTTGCAGATCTACATTCTGAGGAGCAACAAGGGTTAGAGTTTGGTGTTCATGGGAGACTCTTAAATTATCTGGTTTTTAAAAGTTTTTAAAAGTCGCAAGCACTCCAACTTTATGATAACAAAACACCAGAGAACAAATACTTTCACAATTTTGACAAAAAAAAAAGTACTGATGCGTGTGTTCATTGATGTGTATATTTTGAAAATATTCAGCTCCAGCAGGTCACCTGGCCTCTGCTATAAGGGAAGGCAGCCATTTTGGCTGGGGTCACATGCAGTTTTGTTATTAAAGGATGCTATGGCTGCTGTTCTTAAGAGAATACCTAGGGAGCAGGCAATATAACGAACGTTTAAAGTATTAGGAGTAACCTTTATTAACAAGCTTTGATATTAACAATAAGGATTCCAGTCCTGATAAACATTACAGTGCATACATCTACTTAAACACTTTTGTTTATGTACAAAAAAAAACAAAAAAACAGAAAGCACATCAGATCTCAGCTGGAAATGGATTTCCAAACTGATGAACAATGTTGGGGACAAAAAGGATGCTTCAACACGCAAAGAAACGCTAGATCTCTGATATATCCTGATCAAGCTGACAGTGAGGAACAGGCTGGAGCGGTCAGGAGGGGGCCACCGCCTGTCCCAGAGGCTGGAGCGGTCAGGAGGGGGCCACCGTCTGTTCCATAGGCTGGAGCGGTCAGGAGGGGGCCACCGCCTGTCCCAGAGG
>NW_015150959.1:46695-48685 GCF_000732505.1 Cyprinodon variegatus
GTCAGGAGGGGGCCACCGCCTGTCCCAGAGGCTGGAGCAGTCAGGAGGGGGCCACCGCCTGTAACCTCCAGCAGAACCAGGCTTAGTGTGAGCGGCCATCTGCTGAGGCCGACTGAGGTTCAAGGAGACAGAAGCAGACATTCAAGAGGAACACAAGCACTGATCTAAAAATACTCTGTTAAAGTAGGTAAACTAGCTCCACAGGTGGGTCCGTCTAGGAAAGAGACCGTTAAGCAGATGACTCTATCATCTATAACAGATGATGTTCAGGCTTCTGCCCAGGATGGGGTCATAGATAAACAGAACCAGGCCAGATGAAGCTACATTGATAAGCACAGCAGGAAAAAAAAAAAAAAAACAGTTTGAAGTTAAAATAAAAAATTGAAAATCATGTCCAAATGATGAATAGTGGTCCTATGTTCCAGCGGTCTAGATTTAGGCAGCTGGAGGACATGAACCTTCAAAGAAGAAAGCCAATTGCCAAGCCATAATTCTGTACAATGGCTTTAGGAAGGCTTTATCCAAGGGCAAAAAAGATGAGGATTTCCAAAGGAATACTGTTTGTCCACCAGTGACATGGTGGACGAATGCTAACAATCGTCTTTGAGCACTAGCACTTACTACTTTGACAAGCTGTGTGTCACATTTTAGTTTCCACATTCTAAACTGAACCAAATTTTTTATTTTTCTCTACCTGCTGCTGGTTTGACTGCTGGAACTGAACAAAGGTTTGATCAATGGTTCAATCGTCTAAAGACCAGTGTTACCAATATTCATCCTTTTAGAGAAATGCATAATTATTTTCATCATAATATTTAATACATATTTAAAATCAAATTAAAATAATGGAACAAGAGTAGCCAATCAAAAACCAGCAGGTAGACACATGGAAGCTTAGGAACTAAAACATAGATACATGCTCACTAAAAACATGTTTCTAAACCTACATAAAAATGAAGCACCAATAAACAAAAACTGAAACAGAAATCCTGACAAATTAGAAATTGTCCTTGTGCACATAGAATTTTAAAAGAATAGTTGTGGTGATCTACTAACTCTACACATTTTCCCCCATGGATGTCACCCCAGTGCCCCCTATCGACAAGCCAGCAGCCATCATGTCCGTGTTGCTCTAAGTGCAAATGACTCCATGACAAAGGCCCTGCAAATGGGACAGTGTTGAAAGTGCAGCATACAGCTGTCACACACACAGGCATGCCTGCAGGGCAGAAGCACCCTGTTCACTGCTGCATTCTGACATACTACACAGTTCCTGCCAATATGCTCTGACCAGTCTGTCTCTTCTCTCAAAGGATCTCCCTCCATCTGGGTTTCTTCTGGCTGGCAGCTCCTCTCCAAATCAGGAGGCCCAGACGTCTCAGCTGACATGAAGAGAGGCTGCAGTCAAAAAGAGTAACTTGTTAGAGTGCAAAAAAAAAATAAAAAAAATGACCACCTGAAGTCATTACTCTCCTATAGAGATGTTTCAAGATGGAGAGTCACTATGCAAGGACAAATAAAACCAGCTAATAGAACAGTTCACAAACATTCAACGTCCTGTTAAAAAAGTCACCATTTATATTTTATGTTAAGGTAAAGTAAAAGTTCACATTTTATTTTTGTTGTGTATTTCCATGCCATGCAGTATTCTTTTTATTTGCCGTCTCTTTGACCTCCAAACTGTGCAATGCTCAGTGTTGCTTCCAACAATACTATATGTAATAGACCAGATTATACTGGGCCAGATTATAATAGACCAGATTATACTGGGCCAGATGATAATAGACCAGATTATACTGGGCCAGATGATAATAGACCAGATTATACTGGGCCAGATGATAGTAGACCAGATTATACTGGGCCAGATGATAATAGACCAGATGGTACTGGGCCATATTACAATAAACCAGATAATAGTGGGCCAAATGGTACTGGGCCATATTACAATAAACCAGATAATAGTGGGCCAAATGGTACTGGGCCATATTAC
>NW_015150959.1:48973-54241 GCF_000732505.1 Cyprinodon variegatus
AATGGTACTGGGCCATATTACAATAAACCAGATAATAGTGGGCCAAATGGTACTGGGCCATATTACAATAAACCAGATAATAGTGGGCCAAATGGTACTGGGCCATATTATAGTAAACCAGGTGATACTTGGCCTGATGATAATAGATCAAATGATACTGGGCCAGACCAACAACTGATCAATTAATCAAACTGCTGATACCATCTTTACTCTAAAATTATTTTTGTTTTGATTTGCTTAAAGAGCCCACAATCTTAAAGATCTGGCTGTTTATTTTTATTGAAACTAATTAACCCACTGACACCCATTGTTTCAAACAGGCAGCCAACTCTTTGTGTAACTGCACAGCCAAGATAGTATGTGCATTCCCCCAGTGCCAATTTTGCTCATTCAGTGTGGACCTAGTGTGGACGGAAAGAGCGTTTCCATGCCTAAGTCTAGGCTTTAAACTTTCCTTTTTGATAAAGCTTATAGTTAGTGAGGTTCAAGTTATCCTGAGCTATCTCTATAGTTCTACTTCTATAGGCTTAGACTGCTGGAAGACATGGGGACCTCTTTACTCTCTCATTTCACTTCCGCTTTCTTTGATTATTCTGCTGGCTTGTGAATTTAATATTAGCAACAACAAACCATGTGACCAGGACATGTGTCGATACAAAGATGGACGTACGGGGAGAATACCTCCTTAAAAAATAAAACCTCATTCAGATTCAGATTGTAAATAAAAATAATCATTTATTCTTTGCATACCAGTTAGGGACCACTGTGCTATGGAAAGAAAGTGAATCATGATCTATTATTGACTAGCCAGAAGACAACAAAGTGATCATTTAAGCCCTATTATCTAAGAACTCTGTGTAGATAGAGCATGGAGCTTGTTCTGGTTAACAGGAAACTTCAAGGTGAAATTTGACATACTTTTAATTCATGCACATCTCCTTGTGATGTGAGAAGATATTGAAAGAGAATTCGTGCAGAAAGTCTGTAAATGTCATCAGGTATGTGAATAACGATCACACTTGCCACCTGGAAGAGAACAGAGCAGTTAGCTGTGTCACAGGAAATCTGCTGGCATCTGAACATAATGGTGCCAAAGCCAGTTATTTCCTTAAAAGCGCTGCTTATTACATTTAATAATAACAGAATAATAAAAACAACTCACAATATTGTAAAGGTTCCTGGCCTCTGTTTCTGCCAGAGTCAGTACAGCCACGAGGGGATAGTGTTTCCTTGGCAGAGGCCCAAAATCTGTAATACTCTGGTCATGAGGGATGCAAGTGTGACATTCGTGTTCATCTCCTCTGCTGATACTGGCAGCATAAAGTCAAAGGAGTCACAGGCAGAAGCAAAGGAGAAAGCAATATCTCAGTAATCTCAGTAAGTAATATCTCAGTCAACATTCATCTAATACACAAAACAAAGTTATTGTGTCTATAGCTTTCTAGAATAAAATGGTACATTTATGTTTGATCTAATAAAGTTCAGGGATGAAAATTCTTGTTTTATATTTCGCAAAATGAATATTGGGAGTTTTTCCATTTTTGGTAGCTGTGTAAGTTTTGGTACTCTCACAGTACTTTTAGCATGGCTGCATTAATCACACTGATTGATTCAAGCTATCACATAACTTTATGATTAATCCTGATGGAAGTTTGTTTGACTGCTCTTTGTTGTTAAGGTCCAAACCATACTGCAACAAATTACATACCCATAAGTTACCTCCAACAAATGCATTTCCGTCCCTTTATCTTTTTATTTTTAAAGGATACCGGAACATTTGATGGTAGTGGAAGTGTAGGTGCAGGGCCTCAAGGAAGTGTTGTGGACAGGTGAGCTTCAGGTTTTGTTGATGGTTATGTAGAGCCCGCTGTAGAGCACTGACTTCACAGCCCCAGAAACAGCTAAGAACACATGGCCCCAGACAGCCCAGTTTCAGTGACACACCATCTACAAAGGATTGCATGCTGAAGTTAATGCTACAAAGGACATTGGATAAATGGATGTTCTATACAAGGAGAGGAAGCAACTGAAGGATTAATGCAAGTCTGATTTTTATTAAACGTTATGCTGGTGTTGCATCTCAGTGATCTAGATTAGGATTCTAGGAACAAACATTTAAGATGTTTAACAGCCTGATTTATAACCTTTTTACAACACAGACAACCCCTCTTAAAAGTGGTGTGTAATAATTAGAGTTAGAATCAACTTTATTTATCCCTTGGGATAGAACCAGGAAAGTTCTGGTTCCAGTAGCTTGTATAGAATACAAAGGGTTAAACCAAGGTGCCATTAAAGATAAACAATACGACAAACAATATAAAAAGAGTGTATATAGTACGGTACAAAAAAAACATACAAAAAGAAAAAAGTTGTAATGTCCTGGAATATGTTTCCCTTAGATATACAAATATTTGCACAGTAGAGAGCTAAGGGAAGATTACACAGTAGCTGACTTGGGTTATTGCACTTGTACTGCAGAGATGTACTAACCTTATAAATAAGTAAAATATTAAACAGGTGACACAGTAGTTGGCATGTGTTATTGTACATTGAGAGAGAAGAATATTGCACATGAGTGACAATAGGTAATGATTTGCATAAGATGTCCAGGGAAGGAGGGTGCTTCATATCACCTCCTCCTTCCCCCAAGTTGTACAGCTTGATAGCTGGGGAACAAAGGAGCTCAGCAGTCTGTTGGTCCTGCATTTGGGGAGGAGCAATCTCCCACTGATCAGGCTCCTCTGAGTGGTGAAGACTGTGCAGAGGGTGGCTGGCATTGTTCATAATGTCCAGCAGTTTAAGTGTCCTTGTCTCTACTACCATCTCCAGAGGGTCCAGCTACTTGCCAATCACACAAATGGCTGGCCTCACCAGTTTGTCCAGTCTGGAGGTGTCCTTCATGGATCTGCTACTCTCCCAGCACACCAGGGTGAAGAAGAGGACACTGGCAACCACAGACTGGTAGAACATCTCCAGCAGCTTATTACAGATTCTGAACAACCTCAGTCTCCACAGAAAATACATCCTACTCTCTCTCTTCCTGTGCAGGTGGTTGGTGTTTGTTTTCCAGTCCAGTTTATTATCCAGCCACACCCCCCTATATTTGTATGAATCCACAGCCTCCACCTCAGCCCCCTCCAGTAGTAGCGGCTTATTCTTTGGTCCATTCCTCCCAAAGTCTATGACCAGTTCCTCCATCTTAGAGATGTTGAGCTCCAGATGGTTGGTGCGGCACCAGGTGGCCAAGTCCCCCATCAGACTCCTGTCCTATTCCTCCCTGTTACACCCCCACAATGGCTGTGTAATCTGCATACTTCTGTATGGGACACAGCTCAGAGATGTAACAGAAGTCTGAGGTGTATAAGGTGAGGAGGACAGGGGCCAATACTGTGCCGTCGGGGGCTGCTGACCAGTGTTTCAGAGATGGTGTCTTTCAGCCTGACATACTGTTGCCTGTCTGTGAGATAGCTGGGGATCCAGGCCACCAGACAGGGGTCGGCTCCCATGCTATTCAGTTTGTCTCTGAGCAGGGAGGGCTGGATGCTGCACTTGAGAAGTCCAGGAAGAGAATCCTAGCTGTGGCACTTCCCTTATCCAGGTGGGAGTGGACTCCCACTAGGTAGAGGATGGCATCCTCCACTCTACACCTGGCTGATATGCAAACAGCCGGCGGTCCAGGGCGTGTGGTACTTAAGGTCTGGGGAAATTGAGGAAGATTGGCTTCATCATCTTCATCAGATGTGAAGTGAGTGCCACAGGCTGGAAACCATTCAGCTCACTGGGCTGGGATTTTTTTGGGAACCGGTGTGATACAGGATGTCTTCCATAGGCTAGGCACTCTCCTTAGCTGCAGGCTAAGGTTGAAGACCTGGTGTAGTAGTTCCACCAGCTCCTCGAACCGGTATCAGAGCCCCACGCAGTGACTGGTCTGCTACTACTGACCGCACTGTGGGACAGGCGCTCTGTAGGGACAAACAGCTCAACAATGCGGAATCTTCTATGAAGCTCAAGAAACACTTATATGAACAATTACAAATTCATTATAAACAATTACATTTCTTAATGTCCATTCATCCATGGTGTGTAAATTTTGTCTAGTCCTAGTCTCGTTGACGAAAATCATTTTTTATTTTCGTAATACTTTTATTTTGTGGAAATAATTGTTATTGCAGTCCTTCCACATTTGTTGCGTTAAGTCCTCAGCCATGGCTTCACAGCGCTGTGTAACTGTACTCCTTGGCAGCTGGAGAGCTTTGATGGAAGACAAGATTTCTGCTTTATTTTTAAAGTCCCGGAACAATGAGTCCCGGTTCTATTCTGACTAGACCTGCTTCTGATCCATGAACTATTCTGAGCAGGACCCCCGCTGAGCCGAGCTAAGCTGCAACCCTGATGTCGCTCTTGTGACACGAGTCTGTGGTCCTGTTTACTGGCCTGACAGTGAGTTTCCTGAGTGGCCGAAGTGAGCATAAGATCCAGGGCCCTGCTGGAGTCAAACCTTCACCAGTACCACTGCGTTCAAAGGAACCAGACCACAGTCCACCTTCCCCCACCGTGACACGAATTAAGAATCTTCCTAATTTACCCTTAACGGGTCATTTTGTCTGGGCGAAGAGAATTAGTTTTTAGAGGCTTAATTCTTTATTTCAGATCAGGGAACTTTTTCAGGCCCTTAAAAGTCTCAGTATTCAGTCAAGATGTAGGAGTTTGTAGGAGAGCTGCTGTCAGTTGTATAGAGTTTGGATAGATTCTAAGACTAGATTGGTTGGAAAAACAACCAATCTAGTTGGTTAAAACTAGTTTGGTTAGATTAAACAATGTAATGATCAGAATTTGAGGAAGCCGCTGGTAACAGTTGCGACATTGGTATTAATTATAACTGCTTTCTAATATGCAGTTACTATTGCTAGTGGCCTTAGCTGTAAGACATTATCATCCATTCCTAAGGTTGTTAGTTCGAGACCCACCTTAAACTTTTGAAAGCTGTGATAATTCTCAAAAAAAAAAACAAGCATTTTGGCCAATGTGTATTGATTTGTTTATTTACTAAAATAAATTGGGTAAAAACTGCTAAATTTGATTGGCTGGTTAAAACAAACGACTGGTTAAACAAATAACTTCCAACCCCACAGTTTCATTGCCCAATTTGCACAAACACTTTCACAGTCTTCTTGAGCTTATTTCACTAAAAACAGTGAACCTTACATGATTTTTCTCTTCTAATACATTTTACACAAAAAAACAAAAAAGATTTTATCATACATACAT
>NW_015150959.1:54886-56732 GCF_000732505.1 Cyprinodon variegatus
GGTGGAGGTAATGTGATGGTCTGGGGTTGCTTTGGTGCTGGTAAGGTGGGAGATTTGTACAGGGTAAAGGGATTCTGAATAAGAAAGGCTATCACTCCATTTTGTAATGCCATGCCATACCCAGTGGACAGCGCTTGATTGGAGCCAATTTCATCCTACAACAGGACAATGACCCTAAACACACCTCCAAATTGTGCAAAAACTATTTAGAGCAGAAGCAGGCAGCTGGTATTCTATGGGTAATGGAGTGGCCAGCGTAGTCACCAGATCTGAACCTCATTGAGCTGTTGTGGGAGGAGCTTGACCGTATAGTAGGCAAGAAGTGCCCATCCAACCAATCCAACTTGTGGGAGCTGCTTCTGGAAGCGTGGGGTGCAATTTCTCCAGACAAATTAACAGCTAGAATGCCAAAGGTCTGCAATGCTGGAATTGCTGCAAATGGAGGATTCTTTGATGAAAGCAAAGTTTGATGTAAAAAAATCTATATAAAAATAAGACACGGCCAAATCCTTTGTAATCTTTACCATCGAAAGGCTGCAGCCATGTCCCGAATTTCTAGTTTTCCAGCCACTTATGTTAAAATTTGCATTTTCCCATTCTCTAGCTTTTTCTGTGCCTCGAGCTTCTTTTCCGAAACATATGGCTTTAAGATCAACCAGGAGCAGTTCCACGCATGGAACACGTGGAACCAGTTAAATCTGATATATTTGACAAAATTTTTGTTTTTTTTATAAAGCATTTTAAATGTCATGATAATCACATTTAATGAATTTTAATGCCAATTAAGGCAAGCTGTCAATATTATGTCAGTTACTTTCATTTTTTGTTATTGTATTTTTTCTCATCTGCCATGGTGCTCTTTCTTTGCAACATGTTGGAGTATTTCTCTTTCCATTCCTCTGCTCCTCCTTATTAAACTACTTGCAGTTTGTTTTGTTTTTTTCCTCTTCAAAGGCTTTTAACAATTATTTAAGTCAGCCGTACATTGTTCTACGTATAGATTATCACCAAACCTAATTCCTTGGGAAAAAAAGTTGTATCTATTTCTAGCTTTTAGCTCTCCGGTCTGCAGGACCTTTCTGAAACTTTAGCTGATTTCATGTCCAGGCTGGGAATCAGACCAGGACCTTTTTGCTGCAAACTCAGCTACTGTACATAGATATGGACATGATAGATTTATTACAAATTAGACAAAAAAACAGCGAGATAGAGTAAAAAGAATGGAGTTGAAATGCCATGAACATTTCTTTCATTTGCATCATCATCTGTCCCTCCTGGTTTATAGACTCACCACTGACACTTGCGGGCCCCGAGCCCAGTGCCAGAGAAAACGGATTGGTCTCCTGTACCATCGGCCTCTCAGGGGTTGGAGTGACTGGCTCCGTCTCATCAGAGCTGAGAAGCATCACTGGGACATCGAAGCCAAACCTGTGAGGCAGAGAAAACAGATGGCTACTATGCAGCTTTCAGCATCCCATAATAGTCACAAGATTTATTCTTCTTGTTCTTCTGGGGCCCAAGCTTGTCAAAGGGGAGGGGCAAAACACCCTGTGCACTAACCCTGAATAACGATCCTACCGTAAAAAAAATAAATAAATAAACTGTCATATGTGGACACACTGCATATACTGTATATATCCATTAACCCTTTTTTTCATCTGAAACATTCTTCTTCTTCTTTGACTATTTGAGCTGATGGAATGAGTAAATTTCTCCACTGTGAGATCAATCAATCAATCAATCAATCAATCAATCAATCACAGAGCCCCTAAACTGAGTTGGGCTCATTGACATACATATATATCATTGTAGGCCTAGTTGCATATACTAAATAATAAAAAAAAAA
>NW_015150959.1:59236-60572 GCF_000732505.1 Cyprinodon variegatus
ATTATATTTTTATTTTGCTCTATTGTACTTCTGTCTCCTTGAACCCAAGTGGGCCTCAGCAGATGGCCGCTCACACTGAGCCTGGTTCTGCTGGAGGTTTCTTCCTGTTTAAAGGGAGTTTTTCCTCTCCACTGTCGCTACAAGCATGCTTAGTGTGAGGGATTGTATTTGAGTCAATGAGTCAATGCAATCAGCTGGTTTTCCTTAGATAGAAAAATTTGAATCAATCTGACTGATGATCTGGTGAACTGGAAAGAGCTTTGATATAACATGTGTTGTGAATTGGCGCTATAGAAATAAACTGAATTATTGGTTTCACAACAAACTGCAGCAGCTTCATTTCTACAGAAAACTGATAGAAAGCAGAGATTAAAGTGAGTCTTTAAAATCAAAGGAGTCTGAGCCAGCCAGAGTAGCCAGTATGCTTCATTGACAGAGAAGATTAGGATCAATCCAAGGTTCAGATCAGTAAATCTAACAGAGATCATCATCCCTCATTATCACCACTAATAACCTGATGGGAACTGGTGCTATAGGAAACAAAATAAGCACTCTGATTGCTGCTGCTTGGTAAATAAAGCAGCACAGGTAGAAGCCCATCTGTGTTTGGACTGTTAGATGCATTTAATCCAAACCTATCCAGTGAATAGGAGGACTAATGGTCTCTGTTCCACCATAACTAGTTACAGACCGCCTGATTTTTATTTGATGTTAAAAGAATCTCTGAGGTAGAGACTAAATCTGGTCTGTAAAGTGACATCCAAGTGAGGATCAGCTGGAATGGTGAGCAGCTCACATCCTAACAGGGAGGCTTACCAGCCCAGCACGATGGCGGCGGTGAGGAGGAAACAGAGAGAAACCACCACGATGTGGAAGAGAGGAGAGTATTCATAGAGGGTGAGCAGGAGAAGCTTCATCCCAGCCATCAAAGTGAGAGGAGTTCGACGGAGCAGTGAGCAGGCGCCATGTAGCTTTCTTCTTCCGGTGTAAAAGTACAGCTCTCTACCGCCCCCAGCTGGTATGAAGGGGGACGACACCCTGAGAAACTAAGGAGTTTCTTCTGTCATTTTTTATCGCACAAGTGTAAACAAAAAGACATTTCGTTAAGTACAGCTCTCTAGGTCTTTTTCATTTTTTAAAGTGCAGGCTTGATAAAAGTAAGCAACAGTAATATAAACACTGTGTTAAAAAAAAGTCATGTAAACATACAACTGTCTAGTTACAGTTCCAACATTCAGTTTTGTTTTTCTATAACCCATTTTATATAACATTCATCAGTCTGATGGCAGTGGGGAAGAAGCTGTTTCAGAACCTGCTGGTCCTACATTGAATGCTT
>NW_015150959.1:61424-63878 GCF_000732505.1 Cyprinodon variegatus
GGGGGGGGCAGGTGGGCTCTCCTCATCCTCCGCAGGAAGTACATGCACTTCTGTGCCCTTTTGACCTGTGAGGTGGTGTTTCCAGTCCAGGTGAGGGTGTCTGTGATGAATTTGGTGCTGTTGACCACCTCTACAGCTGAGCTGTTGATGAGCAGTGGAGCAGGCCAGGCGGCATGGGCGGGCATTGGGGGGCTGCGCCCGACCATGGAGGCGCCCGTGCCCGCCCCAAATTGGAAGTTGTTTCTTGTTTTTTTTGTTTTCCTTTCTTAAATCAGTGTAGCCAGCGTTCTATTATTTGTCTCTCAGTTTGTCAACCATAACCAATCAAATCGACAACAAAATACAACATCCAGTCAAACTACAGGGGGGGTCAATGAGTCATACTTTCATACTTTGTTTACATCCGTCTGGTCACCATCCAGTGCGCGTCGGTATGGATATTCAGGCTTTCAAAGTAGCATTTTCAAAGCAATAGAAGGACAAGTACTGACAATGGAGCAAATGAGAGCGACCAGGGAGCAGTTTCTGTTGGAAATGTAAGCACGACAGCCAGGACTGAAGTAAACATTCATGCTAGGAGGGTTAGCTCCAGCAGCTAAGGAGCAGAATAATAACACAAATAGCACCGGAGTTCATGGTGACATTACACTTGTGTGAGGACCCACAACAGACAATTTCAGCCTATTGCTAATGACCTTGGCACAGAAAAGCCCCAAAGACCACTGATGCAGAGCTTTCCTTCACGACTTTTCTCAGGGAAGAAAAGATCATTCTGCAGTTCATGTTATTAAAGTTTGACCTGGTCGAGTATTCAGTACAGGCAGATGCTGCATACTGCTACCCATGTAGAATGTTTCAGGGACCCAGATACGGTGATGCAACGTTCTGTGTAACTGGTTTCCAGGACTGGAAACATGCAGTGGAAGCTGGAAAAGAATTAATCAAGCATGGTGCCATGTGGAGGGATAAGGAAAGGCGAATTCACACAAATAAGGAAATATCAACGTTAATTAACTGATTGTTTATTTTTATATTTTGTGGATCTTTTTTACTTTCTCTGGACCTAATTGTACCTAAAATCATGGTTCTATTAATGTTTTCGACCTAAATACATATCTAACATGTATCCAGTTTCTGAATGATTGTAGTAAGTCTAGTTTCTACCAACCGCTGGGGGAGACATTAGATCATCAGAAAACCCTGTCAGGAAACATTTTTTTCTAACAACACAAACAATCAAATAAAAGCTGATTTCTAATTCAGCTAATTATTCTAGAAAATGTTTCAATCATTCAAATAAATGTTTTTATAGAGATTGGAGATTTCTTTAACTGATTGAATGTTCTCAAAGCCAATGTTAATCTCGAAGTAAAACAAATGTTTGCAGAAAAGTGTGAAAAAAAATGGAATGCCCCCTCTTTAATTTCTTTCTGCAGCCGGGTCTGCAGTGGAGGGTGGTTAGGGCGGTTCTTCCTGAAGTTCAACATGTTCTTCTTCGTCTTTTCCACATGCAGGATCAGGCTGTTATCTCTGCACCAGCTGCTCCACCTCCACTCTGTAGTCCTGGTCTGTTTTGTTCATCAATCAGACTTTTACCCAGGGCCGGTTCTAGGAAAACGTTTCAAGGGGGGCCACAGAAACAAGAATGAAAAAAGGACACCACCATTTTTTTCACGGCATTTTTGTTTATTTAGAGCACCATTGAAACAAAAATTCTCTCCATTCAAAATATTTCACCTACTGCTCATCAGAACAATAAAACTTCATAAACAGATTTTGTACACTAACATTTCTTTCATTTGGATGTAATAAGATTGTATTAGTTAGCTGTATAGTTATATGTTTATGTTGTTGTACATGGAGTTTTATAGCACAACACATACAGTCCAATTTTCAGTTCAGCAGTTTCTCAGGTTTCTCAGTGGCAAGACCAATTCCTGTAACACTAATGTTATTCTGCGTTTATTGTTTCTTGCAAAATGGTCCACGAATGCATTAAGGTCCAAAGCCTTAGACCTTCTGGAATCAATGCTTGGGATCCCTAAACTAAGTTTAGTTTGGAAAAACAGAAGTGGCAGAAATCACTGGGAGTGCAACAGCGTTTAAAACGACAGTATCAGTCGAGGATGACCCAAACAGTGCATCAAGAAACATGCATATTTCTTGCTTAGCTCCGTCTCTTTACACTATTTTCCGTAAGTCATCTGACTCTTATATATCCTTCTTCTTTCTTGTTCAGACAATCAATTTTCAATTCAATTCAGTTTATTTAGCGCCAAATTCACAACACATGTCATCTCAAGGCACTTTACAGTTCAACCAGATCATACAGTCAAATGGATACAAAGTTTTCTATCTTAGGAAAACCAGTTGATTGCATTGACTCATTGACTCAAATACAATCCCTCACACTAAGCATGCTTGTAGCTACAGTGGAGAGGAAAAACTCCCTTT
>NW_015150959.1:65584-66619 GCF_000732505.1 Cyprinodon variegatus
CATCCAAATGAAGTGACTGGCTAATCAGCTTCTTTTTCAGAGACTCTGGTCCAAAGACTATAACTTCTGTTTTGTCTGCATTCAGAAGCAGAATCCTAAGTGAGCTTGCACTGCTCTAAAGATTCCCTGTGAAACTTTGGGGCATATTAGTTCCAGCTTCCTTATCCGTGCATTAAATATCACTTTTCAAAATGAATTGTGTCTTCGGTTCGGCCAGGGGCCGTAACGGGGGCCAGGGCCGGTTCTTAAGGGACCTATGCTTTTACCTGTTATGTTTAGATAGAGGGAAGTTATTGTTTGTTCTCGTTTACTTTGCCTCTATTTGCCCCAGTATTCCTCCCTGTTTATTTTCAGACATAAACACAATGACTGCAGAAGTTTTGCAATAAAATATTCAAATTTCCTTTGGAATTTTCAGAACAAACTCCAGACTTCATTTAGACGTTGGTTTTTAGTCTAAATCTGGTCGGTCTGTCACAGTCTCCATTTATTCCAGAATTCGTTGTTTAAAATCGGGCTGTGTTTCCTCGCTCTGATTTTGTCCCACTTTGGTCCAATAATAGGTTAGACTGCTTTTTGTTGATTTTAGTTCAGCCTTTAATACACTCCAGCCTCATGTTCTTCTGTCTACAATGAAAAAAATTAATCTTAATCCATACTGTATATTATCAGATGGTTTCACTATTAATTATTAATTGTTCCCAGCAAGTCAGGGTGAAAAGGACCTGATCTGATATTCTCCACATCACTACTGGCACGTCCCAGGGGTGTATCACATCACCGGTTCTTATACACCAATAATGCAGTTGTAATACACCAAACAACTATGTGTTCATATTTTCAGATGAGACAAATGTTCTCTGCCTCATTTCAGGCACATCAGACCTAATTGGTTACACACAGCAGATTAAAACCTTTGTTCAGTGGTGTGATGACTCTTGTCATCCAAAAGAAACATAAACTGATCTTTCAATTCAGTTTATTTCTATAGCACCAATTTACAACACAAGTCATCTCAAGGCACTTTACAGTTCA
>NW_015150959.1:69668-71313 GCF_000732505.1 Cyprinodon variegatus
TCTTGCTGCAGCCAGGTTTCTGTAAGACAAAATAAGTCAATGTCATTATCAAAAATCAAGTCATTAACAAGCAGAATTTTAGAGGAAAGAGATCTTATGTTAAACAGACCACATTTAATCTTTTCTAAACATTTAATATTTATGCTATACAAAATGGAACCCCACAAGGAAGTGCATGTAGTCCACTGATTTTTAATATAATGATATTTTAGATAATATAGATTTTAGAATTAATAAAGCATTATATGCAGATGATGGAGCATTATGGATGAGAGGAGGAAATATTAGTCATTTAACAAATAAAATGCAATCAGCAATTAAAACGGTTAAAAGATGGTCACAAGACTGGGGGTTTCATTTGTCTGTTGAGAAGACACAAGTAATATGTTCTTTAAAGAAAAAGGGTTCATCCTACAGTAGATCTTAGATTATATGGAAATAAATTGAAGCAGGTAAATATCGTAAGGTACCTCGGCAGATGGTTTAATGTGAAGCTTTCATTTAGGATACATATTCAGAAGATTAATGATAAATGTAAAACAGGAATTAATATTTTAAGATGTTTGTCAGGGAATGACTAGGGGCAACAAGCACATCTTTAGAAAGAATATATAATGTTTTAATTAGATCTGTGTTGAACTATGGATGTACAGTATCGTTTAAAAGTCAGCTGCAAATTCTTTGTTATTAAATTTGAATAGAATAGAATAGAATAGAATAGAATAGAATAGAATAGAATAGAATAGAATAGAATAGAGGATATGTTGTGGTGCTTTTAGAACCTCTCCTATTTCTGCTCTTCAGGTGATTACTGGAGAAATGCCACTGGACTTAAGGTGGATAAAGCTATCAATAAATTATTGGTTAAATTTAAAAGGGCATGAGGAAAATCATCCTACTAAAAAGGTTGTTGGGAATATGTCCATAACATAAGGAGTTTTGGATGGGAAGGAATTATTTATGCAGATTATTTGGGTATAAATAATATAGCATGCTGCAAAACTGTAATTAAATCTAAAACTGCTCCGTGGTTATTCGAAAAGCCAATAGCAAATTTAGAAACCAAAAAAAATAGAACAGTCCTGTGGAGGTTTGTATCAAATTATTCCACAGTATTTAGATATTTTGTATGAAAATATGATGCAAATATATGAAGATGCATCAAAAGAGGAAAATGGTAAAACAGGAGTAGCAGTTTATATTCTGAAACAAAAAGTTTTTATAAAAAGAAGAACAACAGATCATTTATCAATTTTTTCAGCAAAGATGTTGGTAATTATTTTGGCATTGCAATGGGTGCTGGAGGTGAAGCCTCGTAAGGTAGTTATCTGTTCAGATTCAATGTCTTGCTTTACAAGTATTATAGGTGGAAAATCTGAAATCCATCAAGATCTTTTAGATGAAGTTAGTTATTTGTTATATGGTATAAAGCAACAAAAAATAAGTATTTAATTCACATGGGTTCCAGCACATAAAGGAATTGTAGGTAATGAAAAAGTAGATAAGTTGGGAAAAGAAGCAGTTAAAGCAAGAGAACCTGAATATGATGTCTACGGAAGAGGATTAGGGCCACTGAAAAAAAGGAAAAAGTTAACTGATTTTTTTTTTTTTTTTATTTCAGTATAGTATGGGAAAAAAGTCAGAT
>NW_015150959.1:71375-72932 GCF_000732505.1 Cyprinodon variegatus
TCAGAATTCTGACTTTTTTCCCATACTATACTGAAATAAAAAAAAAAAAAAAATCAGTTAACTTTTTCCTTTTTTTCAGTGGCCCTAATCCTCTTCCGTAGATGTCCCATTAAGTGGAGCAGAAATAAAAGTAATAATTAAAGATTAAAATAAATAATATATGGCAGGAGAGATGGAATGTAGAAGAAAGAGGAAGGCATTTACATAAAATACAGAAGGACGTAATGATAAGAAATCATAGTATAATGAATAGGAGAGAGGAAGTAAGGATAAACAGGTTGAGGATTGGGCACACTAGTTTAAATAGTGGTTTAAAAATGATAGGGAAACATCCATCAGGTGATTGTTCTTATTGTGGGGAAACAGAAGGAGTAGATCATGTGTTCATTTATTATAGAAAATAAATAAAAGAGAGGAAATAACTGGAAAGGGGAATATGTAAGTAAATATGGTCAATTTATTAGGGAAGCATCAATCACATGATATAGTTAAAGCACTTATTAAGTAATTTATTAAGAATTTAAAAAACACAATATTAGATGAGACGATTTAGTATTTATGTGTGTGTGAGTGAGTGTATAGGTATGTATTTAATTTAGTTTTTTTTTTTTTTTTTAGATTTAAAGATGTATAGGAATTTTTTTTTTTTTCTGAATTACATTTCCGTCCTGTTGATGGCGGTAATAATCTGTAAACACCATAGAAGAAGAATCAGCTGCAGCAGACCCAGCGGTCCTCCTCCAGCTGTCATGGCGCTGCTTTACGGGTTAATATGGCGGCTTCTCTTAGCGGTGGTCCGTATCAAGAGAGCCACAGCTTCCTGGTTCCGACTCAGTATCCGTTCATGGAGAGAGCGCTTCTGGCAGCGGACGATGGCAGCTCTGCTGCTGCCGGTCCCCATGTCGGAGCTCCCGGTCTACCCACAGGCCGCTGGTACCGATGGCGGCAGAGCAAAGCGTCTGTCCCGGTGGATCTCTGACGGGAAGTCGCTGGACAAACTACCGGCTCACATCGGCTTCCTAGTGGCGGAGGAGGAGCTCAGCTACACGGACGTCGCTAACATGGTGGTGTGGTGTATGGCCATCGGCGTGTCCTACGTCAGCGTGTACGATCACCACGGTAATACTACTACTGTTCACTATGAGGAACCACATTTAAAATCTGAAGGATGATGCTGAGTTAAAAGTGAATGAAAACATGTGATGATGACAAGATGGAGGTGATTCCACGGCCACAGAGCTTCAGGGGGGCCACAGAGCTTCAGGGGGGCCACGGTGCTTCAGGGGGGCCACGGTGCTTCAGAGGGGCCACGGAGCTTCAGGGGGGCCACGGAGCTTCAGGGGGGCCACGGAGCTTCAGGGGGGGCCACGGAGCTTCAGGGGGGGCCACGGAGCTTCAGGGGGGCCACGGAGCTTCAGGGGGGCCACGGAGCTTCAGAGCTTCAGGGGGACCACGGAGCCTCAGAGCTTCAGGGGGGACCACGGAGCCTCAGAGCTTCAGGGGGACCACGGAGCCTCAGAGCTTCAGGGGGACCACGGAGCCTCAGAGCTTCAGGGG
>NW_015150959.1:73704-82361 GCF_000732505.1 Cyprinodon variegatus
TTCAGGGGGACCGCAGAGCTTCAGGGGGACCGCGGAGCCTCTGAGCTTCAGGGGGAATAGGGTGTGTAACATTGGTTGGGCTGAAAATGGCATATATGCTGTTCTATGAGCACTAATGCAAGCCTGGTTAAAAGCACTAGAATGAAACGACAGGTTTCCTTTCTTTTATGGTATGCTCATGAATATTTAGATGATTTATTCTGTGTGCTGATTTTTAAAGCAAGCAAAGCTGCTGAGCAAAGACACATCACAGCAACAAGCACTCACTCACTGAAACATCAAATTGTTGATAAGGGTGATCAGATGTCCTCTTTTTCCCGCACATGTCCTGCTTTTCAGACCTAATTTCAAAATCATCCAGGATTTTGGTCGAATAAAGCGCAGCAGGACCGAGCCATCAGCTGGTCTGGGAACCCCGGTGGACGGGGGCAGCGGGGGACGGAGCGACCGAACCTGACCTGACGAAGGTAGCCTGGACTCCGTGCTTCTGCATACCGTCACCGGGTCGGGTTTGGACCAGCCCCGGAGCAGATGGCTCGGTTCGAGTGCCTGGTCCTGTCTAGTCAGCGACCCAGTAGTAGTCTGTTCACCCTAGGTATGCTAGCATTGCTAGATATGCTAGCATTGCTAGCATACATTGCTATCAACAGCTCAGTGACAGAATCCTACTTCCAGCTTGCAGTTGTGATGGCCTTAGGAGGTGTTGATAGGGTTTAAACTTCTCTGAACGTCCATTTGACCCACTGAACTATCGTTATTCATCTATGACAATGGAAACTAGGCATGCATTCTATGACATCTTTGAAATACAGCCAGGGTTGGGATGCTGTGGTTGGACCGCTGCTCTGTCAGACCAGCATACTCATATTCAGTACCTGTTCATCTCTTTAATTTAATCCTTTATTTTATCCCTTTAGATTTGTACAAAAAATAGACTTTATATTACATAAACAGGTGTGTATCCCTTTAGTCACATACAAAAAGTGACTGCCTGTTTAGTGTTTTTTGAAGCGTATGGCAATCTGACCTTAAATTGTTTTTTTTCCCCTATGTGACTAAAGGGAAACAATCCCATTGAGGTAAAGGGATAAATGCAAATCTGACTTCTTGAGTATTGACTATAGGTATGCTGGTCTGACAGAACACCGGTCCATCTGTTTAACTCCCCTCACTGATGAACCCAGTGGTTGAACTCCTCCACTTCAGGCAGAGAGTCTCCTCCAACCTTAAGGGACCAGCCTCCTTTTTCAGATCCAGAACCATGTTCTCAGACTCTCAGACTCGGAGGAGCTGCCAGTCATTGCAGGCTGTAGGTCTAGACAGGAAGGGTGTCATGTTGGCTCAAGGCCTTTCCCTAGTCTATAGAACTCATGTGAAGCAGCATGCAGAGCCGGTCCTCTGATCCACGACCCAAACAGCGCTGCTCCTCCTGAGGCTAGGCTGGGATAGTAGCCAGACTCTCCTCCTCAGCACTTTCTCCCCTCCTGGAGAGGCTGGGAGGTCCATACTTGTCATACAGCCTATGAGTTGGCCTAGTGGGTTGAGCAGTGTGCTGGGTCTCTGGGAAGGTTCCAAACACCCGGTTCAATCCCCACAGCCTGCACTCTGGGCAAAACCCATAACCCCACACTGCTCCCTGGGCGCTGCACGATGGTAGCCCACTGCTCCCCAAGATGAGTTAAATGCAGAGAGTTAATTTCTCCAAAATGAGATCAATAAAGTTCAATTATGATTATTCAGCTGGAAAATCTGAACTGTTCCTGCTTGACAGCAGCCAATCAGTGAGAGGTTCCACCTTGTCCTGTGGGCTATGTGAGTCATCAAACTCGGCTCACTTAAGAAGAAAATTAGTCTGGAAGCGACTCTCATCAGCGTGCAGCTCTTCAAGCAGGTGGTTCAGGAATTGAACGCCTCTGAACTAATTGGTAAATCCAGATAAGGGCATTCTCTAGCTCTATTTGGCCACTCTTCAGTTTTATCCACCATTGTATGACATAAAGTGGGAGCATTTCTCCATGTGTGTCAGAAACCATAATAAGGGGCATTTAGCAGCTCCCAGCGGCACTCTGATGAGCAGCTAGTAAAACCATGACAACAGAACCCTGCTGGAGATGGAGGGGACAAGAATTGTTCTGTGTGGTTGGAAGCATCAGCTTAGGAGTGGGTAGTGTTGCTGAGGGACCAACCGGCATCACAGCTTCCAGGACAGAACCATCCAGCGGGAACCTCTCAGGGTGATGCTTATATGACTGCAGCAGCTCTGCTAGAAAACACACGGCGGGGAAACATGGCGGCTACGCCTCTGCTATCTGTAGCAGAGGCAGTTATTGGTGTATAAATAGGGAGTAGGATATAATGCAAGAAGAAGGTTCTGGGTTTGTGTACCTGCCCGCGGTCTTCCTGCATGGGGTCTGCATGTTCTCCCTGAGCAGGTGTGGGTTCTCTCCCGGAACTCCTCCTTCCTCCCACAGTACAAAAACATGACTGTTAGGTTCATTGGTTTCTCTAAATCCTCCTGAGCTTAAGCTTGAGCTTGAGCTTTCCTTTTTCTGTTTACCAGAAAGGGGAAAATGATGAGCTGCTTTTTGGAGGATCACTGTTTCACTATAGATCTGTTTTCTGTCCTCCTGAAGTTTTCCAAAGGTTTTTTTTTTTCCTGGAGGAGAGTGATAAGCTGCTCTCTCTGCTGTCCCTCCTTGTTTTAAAGGACACTCTCTATTGTAACTATTTCCTGTCCTCCTGAGCTCCTATTATAGGTCCACTATTCTGCTTTTTAAAATGTTTCATTGATTGTTTCTGTCCAGTCTGTCCTTCCTGCTATATTCGCTCTGTGTGACTCCAAACTGATTAACAGATTTTATTTAGTATTTTCCCCAAAGTGTTTTACTTTGTAACGGCGTCTCTCTTCCTGTCAGACCCAGGGAATTGCTGCTGAATGGCTGCATAGTCTGACTACAATAGACCTGGACTCTATCTCAGTCAGAGCTATCCAGCATATCCAGTAGTTCATAGTTCATTTTCCCTGAGCTCCGTTTATTGCCGTTTGCAGTTCTTTAGCTTTTTGGTTCCTGATTCTCCACCTTGTGCCCCATTTCCATCACCCATCTAAAACCAATCCGCGCCGCCCAACTGATCCACGCCGTCATCTGAGTCCGATCCGCGCAGGTTCGGACCGAGCTTGGACCAGTTAACCGTACTGAGCTTTGTTCTTGCGACCATTTTCAAACCATGCTGGCACGATTCCTCGTCTCCTATGGATGGTCACCAATAGTACAGCTCTCAAGGCTGAAATTACGCAAACAATTTGCAGCGCTCATAACATTTAGGATCTTATTGGCCCGTGGATCATGGTGGCCATTTCTATAGGAGGACATTATGCTGCATTTAAATAAATTACTCAGGTGTACATACGAACCTGCTATAGTGTCATTTATAGTACAGTGTGAGGCTTAAAGAGGATGCTTTTGTAACAGAATAGGAAATATTGATGAAAAGTAAAAAAAAAAGAAAAAAAAGTATTAGTTTCCAGTAGAGCTGAAACAATTAATCTGATTAATTTTGGTTTATCGATTGTTGAAATAATCGTCAAATAACTTAGTAATTACTTAGAGGCTCTAAAATGTTCCTTCAGCTGACAGCGTGACCCACTTAGAGCAGCAATTATACCAAGATTTAAAAAAATATATATCAACATTTTGCATTTAAGATAAAAATAAGTTTTTCCTCTGTCAATCTGCTCTATCCAGAACTGCTCAAGGGAAAAGTTTTAGTGTCACCTGGTTTATTTTTGTAAAAAAATTCTTTAAGGAACCTTTGGTTATCTGATTATGAATTAATTGAAAAAATAATCAACAGATTAATTTATTGGCAAAATAACTGTTAGTTGCAGCTCTAGATCCCAGTATTTGTATTTATTCAATACATGACTTTAATTACTTACATAACTCATGTCTTTTAAAAAAGATGAAATTGTCCAGAGAGCTGTTCCAAAAAAAATGTCTTCTTGTTTTAGACTGGTGTAAACAAAATGACAAAAATCAGTTTAAGTCTAATGATGGTGTTAACAAAGTGACCAATGAGATGAATCTTTTCAAGTGCCGATTGCATAACATGTGTGGACTTAAATGTTAAACAAATCTTTAACTGGTAACACTTGATAAAAGAAGCCTATTATTTGACTTAAATAACAAAACTGCTGTAAAAGAAAAGCTTTCTTCTCAAAGAGCTTCAGTGTTTTGGGGCGTGGTCTCCAGTGTCTGTGTGCAGCAGACCTGAGGGCCAGTCCCTGAAAATCTGCCGGTCTGCACTGTTGGACTGCTGGTGTTTTACAGTGTGGTCCACTCTGCACAGCCCTGTAGAAGTTATTTTAGCATCAAGGGGCGACAAAACCCCATGAAATAAAGCCCTTATTGATGACGTACCTGCTGCACGTTTAGTACTTTTACATGAATCCGTCCCTGCATGCCGTTCAGTTGAAGCTTTCCCTCGACTGCTTACGTCCACATCGCACAAAGTGTGCAGAAGACATGGAAGGAGTCTCGACTACTGTTCGTCATAAATTCAAGCTCTTCTGTCAGAGTTAAACCAGGTCATTTGTTTTGGCATGATAACTGAATCTGCTGACCCCAAAAACCTTCTTTTTAGGTTAATACCAATACTGCAAAGTTTAGAGAAATCTTCTTGTGCTTTTTCTGCAGGCCGGGTGCCTCCGGGTGCATCGCTGCCCCCCTCAGGACACTGGCTTGTGCATCATTTCATGGGTGTTACGCTGCCGTGCGTTACGCAGAAGTTAGGCTGTCGTTGGACTGAAGTTCTGGACTGGTTATGAATTCTCTATGTATACAACCAGAACTGGAAAAATGCATGGAAAGTTCGGCGTATGCCAGCGTTTTAGGAGATTCTGGGACATCTGGCCATTCCATCCTGACTCCTTTATTTTTCCACGAAGAACATCCATCTGTCAAATGAGTAGAAACACATTTCCTAAAGTTAAAAGATGAGAACATAACCAGGCTCTGAAAACCAAAGTAAAGGTGGTGGATTAATCCTAAAGCATCTTAATCTGTTAACATAGAATAAACGAGGCCCGGATTATTGCAATGGATCCATCTAAACACTTGTTCTTCCATCATGTCATTCAGGCGCCCATTTTTTCTTCTTCTGTGGTGGTTGTCTGGAGCTCTGATGGCTCTGCTGTCTGCAAGTGAACACATGATCCACCGATTGATCCTAGACCCAGATAAACACTTTTCTTCTTTTTTTCCCCCAGCGTTTCTATTGTCATTCCACTGTCACAAGTACAAGGCAGTGAAATTCACTCTGCATTTAACCCCTCCCCATAGGGAGCAGTGGGCTGCCATTGTGCGGCACCCAGGGAACAGTGTGGGGTTAAGGGTCTTGCTCAGGGACCCAGAGTTGCAGTCTGTGGGAATGGAAGTTGAACTCAGAACCTCTGGATTCCAAGATCTATGCCCTAACCCAGACATCCCCATAGTTGGTCCTGGAGGGCCGCCGTCCTGCAGGGTTTAGAGGTTTCCTGCTCCAGAACAGCTGATTTCCATGGATAGCTGATTAACAGACTGAACTGCAATCACCAGAATCAGCTGTGCTAAAGCAGAGAAACCTCTAAAACCTGCAGGACGCCTGCCCTAACCACTACGCCGCCACTCCCCAATTATAGGATAGCTCCTGTATGATGCCGCCGTCTGTCTGGTTGCCATGGCAACCCAGTGAACCTGGAATTTATTGGTTGTATGTGTTGGGGGGGTCCAGGCGACGGATGGCCTCCTCTGAAGCAACTCTCTGACCTGTTGCTCTGTTCATAGGTCTGTTCCAGAAGAACAGCTCCTGCCTTCAGGAGGAGGTGGTGAGGCAGCAGCACCACCTGCTGGGTGGAGCTCACCCTGAATATCAGATGGAGGTGCTGAAGAGCAGCACAGGCAGACCCCAGCACCTGGGTAAGTCCTGCAGCCCCCTCATGCTGGGGTTTAACTCTGTTGACATGTTGGCTGCTTTTAGCCGGCGGGTTTTTCCACCCAGCTCATCCAACCCTGTCAGCATCCATCTTCTCCTGTCTATTTTTCCAGTGGTGTCCTGCAGACCCACGGTGAAGGTGCTCTCTCCAGAGGATGGGAAGCCTAGTATTGTCCAGGCAGCAAGAAAACTTTGTCACTCTGTGGAAAAGAAGGAGTGGAGCTCCAAAGACATCAGTGTCTCCATGTTGGACGTTCTTCTCAGAGGTATGGCTCTAATGTTATGTGAAAATCCATCAATTGTTAACTGGAGTCTAGAGACTGTGAAACATGCCTTTGGCTGAGAGAGACCTGCTTAGAGCAGGATGTAAAACAATCTAAATATTTAGAAAACTTTTCATTTTCTGTCCATATTCTATACCCACTTAAGAGGACGCTCCATGGTTCTGAGATTTTAAAGGGAAATAACTTTATTTACATTAATCTTATGTTGCTAATGTTTACTGACTCTTCCCTTTTCTATATATCCTTCATTTGCATGTAGTGTTTTTAATCAAATAAAAACGGAAAAAATAAATATGGTTACTTTTACGTCGCTCTCCCACAGCCGTCATTTTGACGGCTCCATCAGTTGCATTGTAGATTTTTCTCGCGGACGATTGATGTCCGGTACAGTTGCCTAGCAACCAACATTCTACCTAGAACTCTTTGGCTAACACAGAACAATGGCTTTCAGAAGAAACCTAACAGCGAAACAGGCTTTAGAAATGCTTGAGAATATTGATGATAGCGATTTGGGGGAGGGGGAGTGACCGATGAGCTGGACTGGGTAGGAAGCAGCTCAGATCCTGACAGCGAGTTGAGGATGATCACCCACCCACAGGAAAATGCAGACGTGTTGGTGACCCATCAGACAATAGTGAAACTTATGTTCGAGGTGTGGATAGCACCGCCCACACCTCAGCCGGTTCAGTCAGAGGCCCAACAGCCAAACCATAGTCTACTATAACCACACAGGTCAGCGTGTCTGATCAGATGATTAGAAAGTATTCTGGAAAAGCTCCAACTCAAAGGTGGCCTGTGGCTGTATTTTACCAACTCCTGGACATAGCAAATAGAAACACATTGGTTTTATTCAGGAGGTGTTTGAAAATCACACAGAGATTTTATCCTTGAACTGGTAAAACAGTCGACCTTATGTGCTCAGCTCAGCAGGTTTGGAGCCCCTCCCCCGCTGTAGAGCAGATTTGGCATGGAAAAGAAAACTCATGTGTTCCATTGGGAAAAATGTCACCCATCAAATTGACGGTCAGTGGGAGTTCTAGTAGGATCAGAGTTCTGGAAGTGTTAAGCAACATTTTGCTTCCCTATGATTGCATCCTCGCGATCCGTCTGCTTCAGCTTTCAGCTGATGAAGCAGACCTTTCAGCTGCCTTTGGAGTGTTGCTTGTTTATTGAAGAATGACCTCTGACCTTTGCCCTCTCTCTGACCATCGTAAAACTTGGATATACCACACATAGTATGAGCTAACTAGCATTGGAAGCTATCTACAGTAATATTCCTGTAGAAATTAAGTTACCATCATCACTCAAACAAAGAAACATGTTAAACATTAAGAAATCCCTTCAAACACAACAATGTATCAAGGTTTCTCAGCTGAACAGAGAAACTCTCTGGCATTACATTCTGTCATCTTGGAACTGTTGCTTCCTCTACTTCAAGGGTGTCAAACTGGTTCCAGAAAGGGCCGTGTGGCTGCAGGTTTTCTTTCCAACCAAACAATAGCACACCAGACTCCATTCAGGTCATCATGTTAAGACTGGACTCACTTGATTAGATTCTGGAGTCTGGTGTGCTATTGCCTGGTTGGAAAGAAAACCTGCAGCCACACAACCTTTTATGGAACCAGTTTGAGACTCCTGCTCTAGTTCCTTTTAAGCGTAACAAAAACAACCACCAGAGGGAGCTCTAGGGTGTTTTACAAAAACAAATCTCATTCAGTAAAACTCAGAGAAGGCAGAGCACTGATCATTGATGAATTAATCAAAAAATAATCGACGGAAAAGAAAATAATTGCTAGCTGCAGCTCTGGGTTAATGGTCAGTTTTCATTGTGTTTTTACTGTTGCTCAGTTACCTTAGACTTAGTCTAAGCTTCAGCTGACCTCCCCATCCTGAGTACATTTTATGTCTTCAGACTGGGAAACATTAGCTTTCCCAATGATCATGTTTGAGTATTGCTTTATTATTGTTTTATTATTTCATAAATGCTTGGTTATAAGTTTACTCCTCATCGATGTCCAGAGCTGTCAGCTGGATGGCCGTTTTATCTCTATCTAGAAACAACAACCCTTCTATGGATTCTTGGCCACTTTGAGGACCACCATAAGCTTTTTTTCTTTACATTTTAAGTTTTCAGATGGTCTTGTTGGACGCTCAATCTTCTGACATTGTAACTCCGTTTTTCTTTGCTGCCTGCGCTTCACTGGTTTAAAAATCATAACTCAGTTATAAACCAGCCTGACTCTTGATCCACTCTGTTTAATTTAATCCAGTTTATTTCTATAGAACCAATTCACAACACCTGTCATATCAAGGCACTTCACCAGATCATCCAGTCAGATGGATTCAAAGTTTTCTATCTAGGGAAAACCAGCTGATTGCATCGACTCATTGACTCTTCAG
>NW_015150959.1:83181-85459 GCF_000732505.1 Cyprinodon variegatus
TCTGGATTTAACAGGAAGCCAATGAAGAGAAGCCAGGATAGGAGAGATATGATCTCTCTTTTTAATTTTCAAGAAAGAGTTGGAGAGCTGCTGGTCTGGGGTAGCATCATTAGAAACCCTAGTATGGTCTCTTTAAAGGAATACATTTGATTGATTTTTTTTTCCACTTTTGTTTTATTCTCTTTTTTTCAGAAAGTAAAAACATCCCAGATCCAGAGCTGGTGGTGAAGTTCGGTCCAGTGAACAGCATGTTGGGTTTCCTCCCCTGGCATATCAGACTCACAGAGTTCATGTAAGCTGCAGCCCCTTGGCCACAATGTTTCACATTAGCAGCTTGGAACTGTACAGACATATCATGGACAATCAAAGATTGGGTATCAGAGGAAAACGAGATACCAAAGATAACTGATCAACGGCTCGAAACACGACAATGGTCGACGGTAAAGATGCAGATGGACTTTTGGAACTCGGCAGGATCATGTTTAGTTAAGTGTAAAGGAGGATCATTGTTCCCTATGATGAGTTAGCAATGATTATAGATTTAACCAGATTTAAACCAGAGGCAGTGAAACTTTGTCTGGAACAGAGAAGTCTACGTTCACACTAGACGCACTCTAAGAAGCAAAAAAAGCTCCTGCTGCTTCATTTCTGATGCTTCTCCACATTAAGGTCAGACGTCCAGTAAAGTGTGTCCAGATGCGTCTGATGCTTCTGCTGCTTCTGTGTTCAATGAAAGAGCGGCTTTGCTATATTTGCTGTGATCAGTTGGTAAAAAGTAGTTTGAATATGATTTTAATGCAAAACATTGCTCCTGAAAATAGTCTGAGTTGTCAATTCATCCAGATTAACATCCTGCCTTCAAATATTATTTCTCTGTGGGATACCAGAGTGAGCTGTCACTGGGAATCCCCAGCAGCAGCTAACTCAGGCCCGGTCTTCTCTTGGGGTTTTCCCCTACACTTGCTACTGCTCATGTGCGTAATCCAAACTTTGACCATTGACTGCATGTGAACCAGCTGCTCCCGCTGCTCGATGCGCGTTAGCTGTGAAGAGAAGCATCAGAGATGATGCTCATCCAACAACCGAGCTAACCACTTCCAAGTCTTCAGCCTTCAGAAATAACACCAAAGCAACAGGGCAGAGCTCAGGATGTAAGCCACACTTTCAGAAAAGAAAGGATCACTCACCTTTAAAGCACCCAAACTGGCTGATCAAGTCGGCCAAAATGCGTCCAGTTCTGGAGAAGATGTGGGAGATACAAAAACATAGTAATTCCATCAGTCTCTGAGGAACAAAGGAGGATTTTCTTTAAACCAAACAAGTAAATTTTAAAGCAACAGAAACCCAAACTGACTGAGGGCTGAAGAACCAATGAACTGTGGCCTTTATATCTGTACTGTTGTTTGGTTTAATGTCGTCTGTTTTGTTTTCTGTCCCCAGTTCTCTGCCGTCCCACAGAGATGTTTCTTTCGAAGACCTGTTTGGGGCCCTGCAGCAGTACAGTGCCTGTCAGCAGCGGCTTGGACAATGATGAGCAGTGTTTGCTCTTCGGAGGGGAATCTTTGCAGGAAGTAGGGGGCCATCCTGCCAACCATGATCCACTGAAAACTCCAATTGTTTTCTTCTGGACTAAAAAATTGAAAACAGTACCCTGGAATCATGACCAGCCTGTCTTCTGCATATGTTTCATGCTTAGATAATGAGACAGCATCTAGTAAACCTATATTCCAACCAAATGGAATATGGTCAAACAGAAATGGACATTTGTCAATGAGGACTTCCTGCAGAGACAGAATCTGCTTCACCTCCTAAACTCTCAGTGCAACTAATAAAGATCTCCTATAGTACTGGAGGATAGAAGATACAGCCGTACTGCATGGGGTAAATTTGCGCATCAGACAATAAACAGAAACTTGGCTCTGGGACTGAAACATCACCTGTTTGTTCTGTTGGTCTCATAAAAACTGTCACTTCCTGTTTTTCTTGTAGGAACTGACAAAGTTTTCTGTAGAACGCATCAAATCCAATTTACAACCGATCTGACAGAAAATGGTGTGGGACGAGGTGGTGGCGTTTAGCGCTCACTGAGAGCTGATGGGGATGATCACACCTGACAGCATTTCCTCCAGGAGGCTTGGTTAGCTCTGACTGAGATAGAGTCCAGGTCTATTGTAGTCAGACTATGCAGCCATTCAGCAGCAATTCCCTGGGTCTGACAGGAAGAGAGACGCCGTTACAAAGTAAAACACTTTGGGGAAAATACTAAATAAAATCTGTT
>NW_015150959.1:85594-100800 GCF_000732505.1 Cyprinodon variegatus
ATTTTAAAAAGCAGAATAGTGGACCTATAATAGGAGCTCAGGAGGACAGGAAATGGATGCAGTAGTGATCCTCTGAGCCTCACTGAAACCAACCAGTGAGGGGCGGATGGAGCAGCTCATCCTCCTCCACTCTTACTAATAATAGAAAAAGAAAAGCTTGGATAAAGTTCCCAGATCTCTTAGAGCCTCATCCAGCGTAGAAACCGTCCCTCTGCCTTTAGGGTTGTTTTTCTTTTCTTAGTTCTCGGGTTATTTATTAATTTAGGCTTATGAACAATCTCCATCCTCTCTGGTTTGAGATGCTGCACAGACTCGTCAATGGGGCTTTGCTTTACAGCTGTGCTGGTGGGCTTTTTTTTTTTTAATCTTTTTTTGGGGAATTTTAATAAGTTTCCATTATCTTTCAAATGTGGGAAACAGTTTTAACATGTTTGGCAGGGAGATAGAAGCTAAATACATCTCATAACTGCCCACCCCAGTCAGATCCTCGCTATACGCAGTCGGTGTAACATGGAAAAAAAAATCAGACCATCCACTGAGTCCAGGCCTCTGGATGAGAGGAGGAGACCTGAACAGTTGCTGTTTAAAAGATGTTGATTATTTGACTCCAGCTGACAGCTAATCCAGTTCATTTGTTGGGCACTACAATATTCATCTTTTGCTTCTCTGTATTTTTCTGGGCACTTTAACAAAACCATGAGATTTTTGCAATAAAGTTTTTAATGTCTCTGTGATGAAATGTTGAAAATCCATTTGCACATTAAGTGGATTTGAGATTGTTAAATGCCTGAAAAACCCACATGTTGAAATGAAACTTTTTTGATTGATCAACAACCTGGTCCTTTGCTGTTCATGATACCCAGTGCCACCAACCAGTACTTGACCTTGGCTGAATTTAATGGAGTGAATAATGGCAGATCTGGACGACAGCATGGAGGGAATCCTTCATACTTTACATGATGCAAACATTTCACATAAACACACATTGTTCTTGGCCACATTGACGAGGTGCAGCTGCACTGTTCTGACTCCAGATGCTGTTCATGTTCTGGATTATTGATTGTTGATTTCACATTGAAGTGACTCGGATCTAGCCGCTTAAGTGTAGTAGCCATTTCTACGGTCTTGGCTTTAGAGAAAAAAGCCAAAGCTGATACTTTAGGATACACCAAGTAATAATGCAGTGCCTTCCAAAACGATCCTTACCCTTTGGGTTTTTTCCACTATGTTTCATCCTAACAACAAATCTTAGTGTGTTTCTGAGGCTTGGGCTGCTGCATCCACATGATTCAGGTCCACTACTGTCAGAAGAAAAATTACACGTTTGTTTCCATGGTGATTTTTTTAAACAAATAAATATCTAAAGTGTGGTAAATGTTTGTGATTTATTTATTCTAAGAGCTACTGTTCCAGTAATAAATATATGGTTGAAATAAATAACTTGCCCCTGAGGACAGGGTGCAGTGATGGACTCATAGCTGAACCTTCAGAGGGTCATAAAGACAAGAAGAAAGTCAGCCTATCACCTTTAGATCTCCAGGATTAAAGGACTAATTTATTCCTGGAAAGATTTAATATATATATATATATATGTACTGTATGTATAAGATACAAAACCACTGTTCTGGCAAGGGGGAACCAGGACCCCAGGTCAGAGGGGAGTTAACACCAAACTCCCCACCAGAGATTGGGTACAACCATGCTGAGTGAGGCAGCAACTGACCTGCAAAATAAGATGGCAATAGCACACAATAGTGATGCATAGTGGTTG
Organism: Cyprinodon variegatus; assembly: GCF_000732505.1. Taxonomy (NCBI): domain Eukaryota; kingdom Metazoa; phylum Chordata; class Actinopteri; order Cyprinodontiformes; family Cyprinodontidae; genus Cyprinodon; species Cyprinodon variegatus. Next base: position 87,366 of record NW_015150959.1, read on the forward strand.
GTGGGTCTGAGAGAGGACCTCGTCAACCTCCCTGAACAGAATCCATACACCATCACAGTGGCAGACATCCAATAAAGAGCAGGCCCCGATATCATACACGCCTACTGGCTTAAGAAACTCACCACACTTCATGAACGCTTGGCAGCACAAATGAACCAGCTGCTGAGAGATGGGAGCCACTGTGAATGGCTAACCGAAGGGTGCACAATCCTGATCCTGACAGAACCCTCAAAGAGTATGGCCTCTCCATAACCTGCCTCTCCACAACATGGACGCTCATGTCCAGGATCATAGCGGCTAAGATAAGCACATGGATCAATACATGAGCAAAAATTGGCAAAAATACCAAAGGTGCCAAACATCAGCTCCTGGTAGACCGAGCAGTCGCTCGAGACCAGAAACACTAACCTGAGCACTGCCTGGATTGATTACAAGAAAGCCTACGACTCAATGCCACATACTTGGATCACCGAATACTTGAAGCTATACAACATCAACAACCCAAGAGCCTTCATTGCAAACTCAGTGAGGTTGTGGAAAACCACCCTAGAAGCCAATGGCACAAGTCTCCATCAAATGTGGTATATACCAAGGAGATGCGCTGTCCCCACTGCTGTTCTGCATAGGTCTGAACCTCCTCAGCCAAATAATTAAAAAGACTGAGGAGGCCTTTGGAATGAGCAGGCCCCTGGTGCTGAAAGGCACTGGAAGAGAATCGGAATCAGATATACTAATTCTATAATTAATTATAATAATTCCAGAAATAAATTACTTAAAGAGGGAAATTAAAAAAGTCAAAGAACATTTTAGTCAACACTGTAAATAATAGAACTGCTGCACACACTGCTTTTTTAACAAATATATTACACTGTACAGCATAAAATTTCTTCACACACAGCTTCTCTTTTCTCTGTTTTATTTATGTAACACTGTGCAGAATAGAACTTCACACTGATTCTCTTTTTAACATATATCCCACTGCACACATTGAACTTTTTGTCGGCTTGTTTCATCATATCCACAAAGTCTTCATCCTTAATGGTCTTTGCAGGCAGGTCAGAACGCCCAATCCACTTTGCCACTGAGTTCTCCAGGGCTTTCTGCTCTTTGGCGTCAGGTTTGTATGGTGGGGGGGCTCCCAACATCTCTGCAACAGACTTCCCTTCCTTCCCCAACCTCTGATCTGGCTGTGGTGTCACTGTGTCAGGAATCTAGTTGGGAGGAAAAACTTTAAACGATTAATATCCAGCGTATCAGTAGAACATGTTTCTTCTATGAAAGAGAGACACAGAGCCCACATGCGTTCCTCCTACTACAGGCCCAACCATTCCTTACCTTCTTCCATATGGCAGCATGTTGCCACCTCAGATGTCGCCAGAGATTCACTGTGTGTTCTTCCCTGCCAGTGTTTTCCTTCGCGTTGTAAACGAAATGGCTCCATACATTCAGGCGTTGTTTTCGCCCAGCTCCTCCAATCACACGCCGCTATCTGAGCCCCACGCAATGATTGGGAAGTTTAGCTGGGATACACCTAAACAGAAATTAATAAAGTCCTTATCTTCTGACCAGCTAAGACAAAACTAATATAAAATCATGCCAATAGATGATATATGTAAGGCACGCTTGCTTTTATGCAACTTTAAGCTTTTTTCAATTTTTAAGATATTTTTAAAGACAACAGTTGGGACTTTTCTTCAATAGCTTCCAGGTCATGTGACCTACTGAAAATTCTTTGTGAAATTGTTTTACTACATTAGCCTGATGGGGCACACTCATTTATATTCCATTTTAAGCCTTTGTATATAAAAAAACAACAACAACATTTTATTACAAAAATAAAAGATATTTCTTCAATATCTTCCAGGTCATGTGACCCACCAACTCCAAATCTATGTCAGATTCTTCTACTACTTAAGCCAGATGGGGCACACTCCTTTTTATTCCATTTCAAGCCTTTGTATGTTTTTGGCAGGCCGGGGGAAGCATCCTCTGTCAGGATGATGGCTGATGTTTTCCTCATAGATGGACGGTGACACACTTCAATTCTCCTCTTCTTCTGTATACTTCCTCTGAAACATACGCTCCGTCCCTGGCTGGTTCCGGACCGGCACCAGCCCCAGAACTGATGGCTCGGTTTGAATGCCTGGTCCAGTCCAGTCATAGGCCCAGTAGCCCCCCCAATAAAAAAAAGCATCCTCCTTTTCAGAAACCCAAATCTGGTCACCCTAGGTACCACACAGGAGGTCTCCAGGAGAGTGGGAACCATCCCCAGACTGAGGCTTTGATAGTAGATGTAGCTGAGGACCTTCCAGAGCTCATGAGCTCCGTTCTTCAGTACTTCCTGCTTCGTTCACCTTTAATAGGACTGATCCCTGCAGTGGCATCTTCACAGGTCTGCCTAGTGAGTGGATCAGACCGTCCTTCCTAGCTTTCTGTATCTCAGAAAATAGAATGTAAAATCCCTCAGGTAGTCTATGTGTCACTGAATGGCTGAGCTCCACCATACATTACATTCTGGTTGGCAGGGGATCAACAGCCAGACCTCTCAGGTCTGCTGGGTTAGAACTAACATGGAGAAGCAGCTTTAGTTCTTATGCTCCATTACTCTGGAATAACCTGTAAATGTGCTGAAACCCTAAAACATTGAATCTGAAACATATTTAAACTGTTCTGGAAGATTAGCTATTTTTTTTTTTTTACAACAGCTTAAATATATAGCAAAGTTTGTAGGAGATCTAAAACAATAACATGGTGTATGTTAACCAGGTGATTACTTCCTCACAGAATTTCACAGTAAAAGGGCAAAAAAATCCAACAATTGAATTATTTCACTATTCTCTCTACAAAAGAGACACGGTTCTATTTCAGACTTCAATCAATGGAGGTCAATGGAAGGTCCCCACAGGGGACAGCATGCAGTGATGTGTAAGGCGCTGTAGGGGGCAGCAGAGAGTCAACCAGCGGATGTTGTTTACAGAAGAAGAGGAGGATGAAAGTGCGTCACCGACAGTCTGAGGAAAACATCCGCCATCATCCTGACAGAGGAGAACTGATCAGCCATCATGGGAGCCGTTCTGGGTCTGTGCTCCATGGCCAGCTGGGTAAGAACGCCGACAATCCGAACCAGATTCTGGATCCGTTTTTGCTGATATGATTTTCAGCTCTTTGATGACTGTAGTTAAAAAGACGGTAAAAACCGCAGACAGGTGTGACGCACATTGGGGTGTTCGACTAGCAGACATGTTGCTGCAGCCCAGCTGGGCTCCTCAGGGATCAGAAATGTCTCTGTCCTTCACCTGCTTTGTTTCCCCAGATCCCCTGCCTATGTGGCAGCGCCCCCTGCCTGCTGTGCCGCTGCTGCCCCAGCGGTAAGAGTTCCACCATGACTCGCCTCATCTATGCCTGCTTCCTGCTGCTGGGAGTGGCTGTGGCCTGCATCATGTTGATGCCTGGCATGGAGGCCCGCCTCCAGAAGGTGACTGATCATTTATACCAGTATTCTCACTTTACAAGACAAATTAATGATAAGTAAATACTGATTAATCGAGAATGATTTATAAATCTGCCACCAAATAAATACATTTCCTATAAAACATTCATACTCTACATTTTACCACCTATTGTTTGCTCTGGGTAACATCAGTGACCAGAATCTCCACACTAAGCAAACAACTAACTTTAAAGTCCTAGGGATGACATATTTAAATTTTAAATCATTCTGGCTTAAACATGTATGTAAATGTATTCTTTATCAGACCATATTCTTTCAAAATTTAGAAAAATTCTATCCTTAAAAAAAATTCCTGTCTTAAAATCTGTGGGGTTTTTTCATTATCTTCTGCAGGCCAGTTAGTTATACGTCAGCCTGAACACCTAAATTTGGCAGAACTGGCAGCGTTGCGAGGCAAGGGCTCAAACATGTACGGCTGGAAGCCTTCTACACCAAACCAAGCTTCTGCCACCCTGGCGTCCTCTTCCACAACATCTTCGTCCCCGCTTTCCTCCTCTAAATAAAAAATGGATGACGGAGGAGACTCATCCACAACCTCCGACACTAAACTCTCCTCCTCTTGCATGTTTCCTCTGTCCATAGCGTTCCTTGACAGCGTCGTTTCTAAGTCACCAATTTAGTGCTACTTGGTCCCAATGGAATTTCCCATTGGGAATCTACTAGCACTAAGTTGCTAACTGGTTAGCAAGATGCTTCCAACAAACCGGCCACAACAGAACTTGCTTGCAAACCTTCCGCCAAAACAATCCCGCCCCCTTGATAATCGACCAATCACATTCACTTTATTCACTCGTGTAAAGTCGTGCACCACTCGAGAGAATTCAGAAATGCAACGGTTGGAACAGCCGCTTCCCTACGACTTTAAACTGAAACCTAAACATGGAGCCTTAATGGTAGATTTGCTGCTATGGACATGTGATCGTTTCCATTCATCGCTGTTGGCAGCTGCTTCTATCATTCATTTTCACAACCTCTGTCTATGGACTGAAACAACCCGAATCCAGGTGGAGGTATCAGATGCATGACAGTGACATTAACCTACGATTGGCTGAACAGGTGCCACATGATCTAAAACATTGTGGTTGCCCAGACAACAAAAAAATAACAATGCAGCGTCCATGTGCATCTGTAGCATTAGGGTGTCTAATGACCGATGAAGTTATATCTGATCGATAACAAAACAGAAAAAATCTGTTTCTGGTGAACAAAGTAACTGTTAGACCATGATATAAAGGGAGAGCTGGGTATCACTGTGGCTAGCTGTGCTAGTAGCTAACAGGTTAGCCTCTTTTAGCTCCATCAGTTAGCCATTTTACGCTACACTACTTTTTAGTGTCAACATCAACCGATGTTTTTTTACAAGTAGAATAACTTTTATATGTCTGAAATTTCTACAAAATAAATTTTTAAGATGTCACATTTTTGTTTTCTATTTTTTGCTACTTTAGATCGCAGATTAAACGTAAAATAATAGCAAATATGGGTAATAATATGTTGAGTGATCTGATTCTTCAGAAACAGGTGCAATACTGTTTGTCCCGGTGGAGTTGCCGTATGATGACATCATAAGGGTAGGGCCCCGAGCAGATCTGGTGCCTACACCGGTCCTCTAATGTTGACCTCTGACGGAGTGGAACTGTTCTGAAATGCCTTCAATCATCATAAAGCCTTGGTGATCCTAAGCCCTAATGTTGGTTGATCTTAAAAGAATGCAGCTCTTGCAGGTGTCTCAGTTTGGGGCCAGTTGTGTTCACTAATTAGTGAATTAATCCTGGATGGATTAAGGGGGTGTTTCAGCTCACTCGGCGAGACCAGAGAAGTAAAAGGAAGCGAAGATCTCGACTCTTCTAAACCCAGCTTCTGGGAAGAACACATGATGTGTTTGTAATTGGTCACTAATCTCAGAAACTGAGCATCTGGGGGAACTAAACCATCAAGCACTTCATATGGACCCTTGGTGTGCTCCAAGGACTCTTTAGGTGATCGTTGATGCTGAGCTGCAGGATCTCTGTGTTTCTGTGTCCCTGTAGATTCCAGGCCTCTGCGAAGGAGGAAGCGGTTCAACCTTCCATGTTATAGAGGGCCATGTCAACTGTGACGTCCTGGTGGGCTACAGGGCCGTGTATCGGGTTTGTTTTGGGATGGCCATGTTCTTCTTACTCTTCTCTTTGCTCATGATTAAAGTAAAGAGCAGCCAAGACCCTCGAGCAGCGCTTCATAACGGGTATGTCTAATAACGCTTCAATATCACCTGTCTGGCCAAACTAATCTCTCTCCAGTGACAGTCGAGGTTTCTACAGAATGTGCCTCTATATACTCTGCACAAGTCTCATTATGGCGTCAGGGTCATGATAAAACTGTGTCACCAGTGCTCCATGGATGTATTGGCGTTGTTGGGCAGTAGCGCTGTCAGTAGCTTAACTACCTTTGTCAGTAGTGTTGCTGTTTTCTACATCAAACAGCTTATCTGCAGTGGAGCTGCTTCCTGACCGAGTAGGAAGCAGCAACATGCTACGTTTTCCCATAAAGAAACAAACATGGGGGAGAAGAGCAGCAGTTTAATTAAATTGGCATTCCTATCATCCAGGTTTCCGCCCTACACTGTGAATAAAACGCTGCCTGATAGTCGCCTGGTGAAGTTAGTGTAGGGCTGGATGGAGAGGATGAAGAGAGCACATCCAGTTAGTCACAGTCAGAGAAACAGGACTACACTGAAAAACAGGCTGATCTCCAACATCTATAAACAAAGGTGTTGATGGCAGCAGCAAAGCTGATATTTCTCTCCAGGATGGAGTCACAGCCAAACAGGAACAGACCAGATGAAGCTACTATGAGAAAAAGCAGAGAGAGCAGAACGTAGAGATTGAACTAACAGATTCTGCAGAGTGGGAGAATAGAGAAAGAATGATGAAAAAGGATTCCCTATGCCCTCCAGCAGTCTAAGCCTATAGCAGCATAACTATAGAGATAGCTCAGGATAACCTGAGCCACTCTAACTATAAACTAAGACAGGGTGTCAGTTGAAATAGATATTTGGATAGATGGCTTCAGGACAAAATGGGCTAATTAATCTTCTTCTAAACACAGACCATGCATGAATAAACAGATTAATTTAGTCACTTTAATTGAATAGAAACAAAAAGCAATGAGGTTGATCTCGTTTACAGCAACTGATTATACTGACTCACTGAACGTTGCTGTGTTAGTCTGTTGATTATTGATCGATTAGATTAGATTGGTTGATAGATGCAGGATTATTTAAGGATTTTAGAATAAAATGTTCGTTTATGCCTGAAGTTAGAAAGTTTAACAGAAGTGTTAGTGGTGATGAGATAGAAGAGTCTGATCTGTTAGTTTTTAGACAGCAATACTTGGAAAGAGGGAGGTTTGATTTTAAAACTGGAGCTGAAATAATTAATCAGATTAGTCAAGATTAATCGTTCAGTGAAATAATCATCAACTAATTCAGTTATCGATCGTTAACTGGAGTATAAAGACTCTAAACATGCCTTTAGTTGACAGAGTGACCCACTTAGAGCAGGAATTATACCAAGAGTGTAAAAAATATATATTTATATACACATTTTTCATTAAAGATAAAATAAAAACGGTTTCATCTGTCGGTCTGTTCTATCCAGTGGAAAAGTTTCATTTTCACTTGGTGTAATTTGATAAAGTGTCTTTTTCTAGGAATATTTGGCTAACTGATTATTAATCGATCAATCGGGTAAAAAAGCAACAGATTAATGGATTAGCTGCAGCCCTAGTTAGACAGGAAGCTTGGATGCAGTTAAGCTTCTTTTGTTATTTCCTGTTAGCGTAGCATGCTACATGGCTCTGCTTCAGTGCAGTGAAGCTTATTTTCATGTAGAATAATTTGGAGCTTAACTTTCTACCTTTTGGAAGCGGCTTGTCCAGCTCTGCACATTGTGGAGAACCTATCAGCTAATCTGTTACGTAACGATTATTTATTTAGTGGTTAACTTTGGTGGTAATCCTGTCCATGTCCAATTGATCTGATGCTGTTTGACGCTGACTGGCTCTTCTGTGTTTTTATTTATTTCCAGATTTTGGTTTTTCAAGTTCATAGCAGCTCTTGGCATCACCATTGGATCGTTTTTTATCTCAGAGGGACCTTTCACCACGGGTAACTGTCGCTTTCATTCACTGCCATTTTTATTGGATTGTTTGCTACAGAAATGTGTCCAATTACAGAGAAGGTTCTGTTCAATCCAGATGCAACAAGTTTCACCAGGAATCCAATGTTTCTGGGTAGTTTATCACAGAAAACTTGAAACATGAATAAAGAGCCATGATCACCGTTTTGTTAAATCTTGTTGATCCGGTGATTTTATTGGCAGTGTTAAAATTAGCTACACAGCTATATTTAATTAGAAATTGCTCTGAGTGAAGGCTAGTTAGCAGCTTAGCTATAACCAGCATTCAACCATTGAGGATCTTCATTGACCTTATGTAACCAGAATCACATTTCTTTGATACACCAGCTCAGAATACAGAACAGGAAAACAGACCACCTTAAAGGCGGGCGTACACTGCGTGATGCTCACGCTGTACGACCAAACCACAGGGTTCAAAAGTTCACAGCTGATGATATTTGTGCAGCACGACCCTCTGATGCGATCTACCTGCTCCCGATGTGCGTCTAAAAACCAGGTGGGGCTCAGCTCCACAGTGAGATGGCGCTACTCTGACTCGTCTAACCAGAAGCCAAACCAGTAGGAGAGGAACATGAAGCTCACTAGAGTGAAACACGCTGCCTTGGATATTTGTGCTGAAAGCACTAAAAAGAAAAGGAGACGACGTATTTGGACAAAGACATGGCTGAGCTAACGTGGCTACTACGGTCTGTCAATTTTACAGAAAGAATCCATTTCACTCATTGCCCCCCCGAAGAAGATTCTTGTTTGCCCACTGAGTGATTTTCTCCTGACCTTCTGCTTCCTGATGGGGAGGTGGTCGTTAGAGGCTGATCGCCCCTCGTTCCCACCTGTACACTACACTATGCACCATCAAAAAAAAGCCAGAACCTCAAAAAGGCCGATGGCGTCCCAAAGAAGAGACACAAGTTCAGTTAAAGAGAACAAAGAGACTGAAATTGTGAAGTTGTAATAAGTTTGCAGATGAAATGACATTTTATTAATATGACTACAAATGTCACTTTTAAAGATCTAAGTTCTTGATCAGGCCCAGTTGACCCAAGCTGATTCTGCTGCAGCTGCATGTTTGGCAAACAGGTGCCCTAAAGATGGTTCCTTTTTTCAAAAACAGTGTTGCTTTAGTGTGCGGCCCGTTTCTGGATTTAAAAACTTAAAAAAAAAAAACTTTCAAAATGAAATCTGCTAACTTTTATACTGTTGCACGACAACCTCTGGCCTCCCCACTGCAGACAGGGGTCAGTGACCTGATGGGGATTAAGGTTCTTCATTGTTGGTTTGATTGCTAGTTTCTCTGCTAATGAACTAGCAGACTTTGAAATGAAGGAATTGTTTTATTGTCCCCCTTCTTCTTCCTGTGGCCTGCAGTGCTGTTCTACATGGGAATGGCGGGAGCTTTCTGCTTCATCCTCATCCAGCTGGTGTTGCTCATCGACTTTGCTCATTCCTGGAATGAGTCCTGGGTGGAGAAAATGGAAGAGGGCAACTCTCGCTGTTGGTATGCAGGTAGGAGAAAAGATGACGACTGAAAAGAACATTTTCTCTTCAGATTTCTAGTATGGAAGTTAAGTCTGAGGTTAGTTTATAGGTTTGCATTGTGATACCCAGAAAGTAGATCTTAAATGGCGTCATAAGATCACATCATGTGGGGTTTAGTTTATTACAAACTTCAGGTCATTTTATCTGGATTTTTGTAATAAACCCAACACAAAGTTACAATATAACTGTAAAGTAAAACACAAATAACATTGATTTATTGATTTCTGTATTAACCTTTTTTAATACTTTCTATGCCTTTAATAAACAGTTTAGCTTCTAACTCTCTGGTTGAATCTGCTGCATTCAGTGTCTTTGGTATCTGATCGGCACACAAATATAAAATGGGATTAAAACAGATCTGGACCTGAGCTTTAACCTTTCTGGTTGCTGCTCTGACTCTTTAGGCCGGGCTTTACCCTGAAGCTGCACTCGTTGTTTTTTATTCATCTATTTTAATTAGTTTTTATAATCTCTCAAATGTAGGAAATAGTTTTTACGTGTGAGACACAGAGACAGAAGCTAAATAGATCTGCTCACCCTGTATGCAGAACATGTGGTAGGGTGGTACCATCCGGTGGGTTCACTGGGTCAGAAAAGAGACATTGGAGAATGAGGAAGTTCAGGATAGTTTGGCAGAGGGAGGATGGATCCCTGAGCTCTAAGCTTGTTGACCTCTCTGGGTTGTTTGGTCACAATGCTGCTTGTTCTGCAATAATTGTTTCCTGTAAAGATGAGCCAACTCTTCAACTAGTGCTAGTTTGTGTTAGGGTTAGGGTTAGGGTTAACAAATTTAAACTCTGGCCTTGGTTTGGCCTACAAAACTTTAGCCAATCCACTTTGCCGACTGTCCAAATTGGATTGGCTGCTTCTCTGTCGATCAAACATTTTGCGTACGCGCTGCCATGATGTTTTTATGTAGGCTCCAAGCATAACTCATCCATAGTTTGGCTAATGGTTCGCCATTATGCACAGAGAAATCCTCCTTCGCTGCTGATTCTTTAGCTATTTTTTACTCTTAAGGGTAAACTGGAGCATGAATGGCCAATAATAACAATCCTGACAAACCGGAAATATCTGTGGAAGCTGGGGTTAGGGTTGGATTAGTTCGTTTTTATGCATTAGTTTTTATCTGTAGACCCTTATGGATGAATGAAATATATTTCTCCAATGAGAGATCAATAAAGTTACAATGTTATGATTATTGTTTATAACTCTGGATTTAACCCCTCCCCTTGAGGAGCAGTGGGCTGCCATTGTGCGGCACCTGAGGAGCAGTGTGGGGTTAAAGGTCTTGCTCAGGGACCCACAATGCAGGCTGTGGGAGTGGGTTTCAAACTCACAACCTCAGGATTCTAAGCCCTAACCACTAGTCCCCCATATTCTAAGACTGGATTTATAATTCGGCCTCAGGAACGATTCAAAGGCAGGAAGTTGAAGCTTTATTTTAGAAATGCTGCTTTATTAATTGTGCTTTGGTGCTCATGGTGTCCATGAAATGAAGTTGGTGGTTGATGTCTAACATGTCTATATTGGTAAAAGTTTAACCACTATTATTTTCAAGTGACTGCTGTGTTTAATGTAAATAAACAAAACGGTGCGCCGGCAAAACATTTCAACAACATGCAGTTTTTTTTTTGTTTTTTTAAAACAATGTTTTTATTTAGAAAAACATTTCCGATGAGTCCGCCATTTGAAATCCCAAGGTACGTTTTGGCAGCAGCAGCGAAAAAACGCTCTAACAAACGAAGTAAACATAACGCTGGTAGGAGTGAATACTGTAACAAGAGACAATCAAACATTTTAATGTACTCTATAAGAAGTATGAAAGAAAAAGGAGGAAAATGGTTCAAAATCTTAAAAAGGAAATAATAAACTTTGATTTAATAGAAAGAAATCCTTAGAAAGAACTCAAGAGATGAGTGTAACTTGCTGTGATAACTGACTAGCTGCATCCTGGCACTTTGCTGCCTCTATAGGTGAAATACAGAATTACCGGCGTTTCCAGTGCAGGGAACTTTTGGGTTGGAGAGGGCAATGATGCATACACACAATTCAAAAATTCACACACAACCATGGAAAATATCTTCCACTACAGAATCCTCTTTTTGATACTTTCAGGGTTGTGAATCCGTGGAGCAGCTCAGTGTGTCTGTAGTCGTGCCTCCAGTGTTTATAGTAACCCTAACAGATCTGAAATGAGCTTTGCTCTGCTTTCACAGCCCTACTTTCAGTCACTGCACTGAACTACCTGCTGTCCCTCGTCTCTCTGGTCCTCTTCTACGTCTACTACACCCATTCTGAGGGCTGCACTGAGAACAAGGTCTTCATCAGCATCAACCTGCTTCTCTGCGTCTCGGCCTCCGCCATTTCCATCCTACCGCAGATTCAGGTAACCAGCACTGACCTTTGAAGGCCTCGAAGGCTGGGTGTGATCAGTGATGTAGAGAGCCGCCTAACAGTCTGCAACTTGTTTAAAGTTTAAACAATCAGTGAAAAGTTTTACAGCATCATTTGCTTCTAATGACGGCAGAAAGACGGCAGTCAGTCTAGACTGCCATTAAAATGAAATAAATATTTGTTCTTGAATTAAGGAGGTTGGTGAGACACTTTGTCAATGCAACAAGATAATTTATATTGAAAATGAGAAAAAAATAATTGCATTGTCTTATTTTAAGTGCATATTATCTAAATATCTTATTTGAAGAGTAGAAACACTCATTCCACTGGCAGATCATCTTATTTACCTGCTCAGATTAAGGCTAAATACACTTAATTTAAGGAATATTTCTTATTTCTTCATGTTTTTTACCCTCTCCACCAGATCAGAGCTAATCTGTAGTTCTTTAAGGTTCTCACAGCTACCTGCTAGCTGAACCGCAGACATTCACCCAAACTGGATGGGTTATGATGGTCACCAGACCACCATCACGCTTAAACGTGTAGAATAACCCAACAGGATCACTGTAGAGATCCTGTTGTAAATCAGAACTATTTTGCAGCTTTTCTCCTATTAACCTTGGATTAAAGGTGTTCAGACATTCCCAGCATGAACACATTTTCTAAAAACTAGGTGTCTTCAACAACGGCTGAATGTCAGCGTAGATTTTAAAGCTAGAAGTCCTTCCAGGAAAGCTGCTGTCCTCCAACATCAGCCCGTTTGCAGGATATCCTCCTCAATCAGAAATGCTATCATTTCTTGTATGTTTTTTTTGCAGAGTTTGGAGCTGATGCTGTGTTTCTATGGTTACTAATTGTCTGTGTTGTTTTGAAGGAGTCCCAGCCCAGGTCTGGCCTGCTTCAGTCCTCCCTGGTCACCCTTTACACCATGTACCTGACATGGTCTGCAATGACCAACGAACCAGGTGATGACTCATGGCTCTGTGGGTTCTAGTTAGCAGATCATCACCATATGAACCCAGGATAGCTGCAAGTTAGTGGCTTCCAGGTTTCTGTATTCAGTTTATTTCAGGAATGTTTTTAAATAGAGTGCAATGTTGGAGCAGAGAACAGTAAGCGCTGGCCCTGCAGACAGTAGGTCACAGCGACTAGCCGGCCGTCATTGATGGAGTAACAGCAGCGTTTTAAATGCGATCCTCTCTGCTCCGGTTAAATCCAGAGGGCTGCAGCTCGGTGTTTGACGTTCAGCACCCAGCCTTAGTTCTAACGGACGCTCAGAGCAGATCAGTGATGATGCTCCATCCTCTGCCCCACAGTCACCTGGATGCTATCTGAGTTTCTCTCTCTGTGTTTTGCAGACAGGAAGTGTAACCCCAGCCTGCTGGGTATTATTGGGTTGAACGCCACCAGCACCCAGGCTCCAGACCATGTGGTCACATGGTGGGATGCTCAAGGGATTGTGGGACTGCTTCTTTTCCTCATGTGTGTCCTGTACTCCAGGTGAGCAGCACCTTCACGCTCCTGGTGAACATGTGGCTCCTCCAGGCTGGGCTTTTGTCTGCAGCACAGCTGATATTTCTCTCCAGGGTGGAGTTACAGACGAGGCAAAGCTACAATGAGAACAAGCAGAGACAGATTGAACTAACAGATTCTGCAGAGTGGGAGAATAGAGATAGAATGATGAAATAGGGGTCCCTATGTCCTCCAGCAGTCTAAGCCTATAGCAGCATAACTATAGAGATAGCTCAGGATAACCTGAGCCACTCTAACTAGAAGCTTTATCAAAAAAAGTTACATGCCTACCCTTAAAAGT
>NW_015150959.1:101437-108927 GCF_000732505.1 Cyprinodon variegatus
ACTGACTAATCAGCTTCTTTTTCAGAGACTCTGGTCCAAAGACTATAACTTCTGTTTTGTCTGCATTCAGAAGGAGAAAAGACCCAGAGTCCATTATTAAAGGACTTCACTGTTATCATTGTGTTAAAAAGCTTTGATTTCTACTTGTATGTGTGGATCCACTTCAAGTGTTTTACCTTCCCCTCTGTAGGGAGATATTTAGTGTCTTACTCTTGTTTAATGTAGTGTGATTAAACATCACTGCCTCTGCGACGTAAACATTGCGATGTGTTAAATTGTGATTATATTGCAAATGTAATTAATTACCCTCCTGGACAAAGGCTGAGGTCCAGTTTGTTTTCTGGGAATTTAAAGTTTCTGTGGTGGTTCTGAAGGATCGCTGTTGATCCAAGTCTGTCTGTTCATCCTTTAGTATCCGTAACTCCTCCAACGCTCAGGTCAACAAGCTGACTCTGACCACGGATGAGTCGGCTCTGATCGAGGATGGCACGCAGACGGACAGCTTTGAGGAGGGCGGCGGACCCAGCAGAGCCGTAGACAACGAGAAGGACGGGGTCACCTATTCATACTCCTTCTTCCACTTCATGCTTTTCCTGGCATCCCTCTACATCATGATGACGCTCACTAACTGGTACAGGTAGGTGTGGCTGACAGCAGCAGGTTTATGTCTTCACTTAAAATGGCCGCAGCTCTGAGGTGTTTCTATGTCTGCAGCCCGGACTCCGCCTACGAGACCATGACCAGCAAGTGGCCGTCCGTCTGGGTGAAGATCTCCTCCAGCTGGATCTGCATCGGCCTCTATGTGTGGACGCTGGTGGCTCCGCTGGTCCTGGTCAACAGAGACTTTGACTGAAAGCCGCTTTCCTTCCTCCATCAACAGCATAGCAGACCTGCTGCCTCCCACTCAGAGGGAGGGGGGGCGCTTAGTGAAGAGTAAAACATTTGTGCATGAAAGCGTTTCCATTCATTGCCAGTTAGACAAACCTTGCTGTTGTTTTACTGCCTTGTAAATGCGTTGATTTTACTGTTTTATCCAAAGCTAGTCGATGTTTCTGTTTTAACAGTTTCTGCAGCTTCTAGGTGCCGATGTGTTAATTAGCTGTAGGTGTTAGCCTGACCACAATCTCTGTTCTGTATAGAAATAGAGGAACCATGTTCTACGGTGCATGAGCAGTGCTGTCGTGTTTTCCTGGATTATTTGCAGCTTACATATGTATTACAGACACCTGTAGTGACATGTGCTGTGTAAAAATAATAAACTCCTTTGTGTTATTAGACAATAGCTTAGTGTAAGGTTTATCATTGTTAAACTAAAATAAAGCGAGAAAAGAAATGCTGTGTTTCTGTTCCTCTGTTGAACGTCCAACACGACCAGATGGTCTCCAAGCTGCTTCAGGCCATGGCAGGACCAGCAGTTAGACCGTCTGGAGGTGGTAGAAGAGTTGTTTTTGTCTACCATGAATTTCTTTGACGCTCCTGTTCTTCATGACGATAACCAGAAACTGACCATTTAAACGTGGATCTTTGACACAAACTTTATAATTCATGGGTGAGAGTTTTTCTCAACGAGACTAAATAAAAATGTTAGAGGCTTTAATCTGTTAGACAAGCTAAGCAGGATCCGCTGCGTCCTGTTTGGTCACGCCTCCCACCTGCGGCGGCAGTGGTGCACATTCTGGAATGATCCGGTGCTGAGCACTAAACTCTGATAAACTGCTCTTCCAGCTGTGCTTTTGCAGAAATGCGTCTTTGCACGGCGGAGCTCAGAGTCTGTGCTTTACGCTCCCCTCTGATAGTTCACTCTCAGCAGTATGGCTCTTCCTGCTCTCCCTACTTAATAAGCTATGTGGCTGATCATCCTCTGCCAAGCATTAAAAAAACTATCAAGATTTTATTTCTTCTAGGTCACAAGAGGTGATGCTAAACATTCTTTAATTCTTTAAAAAGGAATCCCTTACAAAATATGTTTAAAGAAAATATTTAATTGAATTCTGTTTATTTTGGGATAAAGATCCAGATGAAAAGGTGCATAGATCTTTGAATATTTTTCTCTCATTGTTCTTGTTTTCTATTTAAATATGATGTAAAGTTTTCCTTGTCAAAAAATTCTGTTTCCTTTAAATATTTCCACATTTTAGTAGCATATTCATTCAGTTTAGGTCTGGGTTGCCATGGCAATATCAGGCAGATATGGAGGTTCACTCTGTATTTTATTTTATTTTTTATCAAATTGTGAATTTAAATCTCCTTTGAGCCCTGAGCAGCAGTAAATGAGGGGCAAATTCTCAGAAATAAAGCCTAATATTACCAAAGTAGAAAGAATAATGTTTTTGTTTTTTGCTTTTTTTTGATTATGCAGATTGTATTGATCTGTGTTTAATGCATAATTCATAGTAGATCAGGAAGTGTCTGCTTTGGAACCCTTAGCTGTCTAAAACCATTCCTTTGTTGGACATTTTGTTAGCTTGTCTGTCTGCTATATTAACCAATATGATGTGTTGAACTAGATCTGCTACTTTCACAGCTTTTGTGAGACATTATTTTTATAAAGTAGGGAATTAATTCATAAAGTTTATTCTAATCCTATAAATCAATGTTTTCTCCCCAACAGCAGTGATGAACTGAACGGCAGAATTCTATACCCAGTTATTGTAGCATCTAGGATAGAGCTGGTTGTTATTTGAAATAGTAAAGGTTAACTGTTTTTTGCATCAGTTATGATCATGGGTAGTCATTGGATATTATTTTACTCTTACATGAGTCATTTTATTTAAATCATACTTTTGACTTTTGCTTGAGTAGAAATATGATGAAGTATTGCTGCTCTTAAGTACTATTTCTGGGTACTCTACCCTCCTCTGCCTGAAAGCCACCTGCTTCTACTGGTCTGAAAACCAGCACTGTAGTCTCTCCGGGTCGCAGCACCAATGTTTCCTCTAAGCAAAAAATCAATGGAGCACAAAAATAAAATAAATAAAACTGTAACCAGTAAATCAGTTGGCACATTTTTCTGTATCTCTCTGAATCTGCTTGTCATTCATCTTCAACTTAAAACCAACAATATGAAATAAGAGGAAAAAAAAAAAACATACATAAACTGAAAATGGAAAAGAGCCACTTTTGCCAGCTGTGCAAAAAATACACCATATATATATATATATATATATATATATATATGTAGTATTTTATATAATATTTTAGTTTTTGGCTTTCTTAGAAAGTCCAATCGGTCCCGTTGTTTTCCAGGTGATCACCAAGGTAATGTTACACTATGTGCAGAATTATTAGTTAAATGAGTATTTCAACCACATCATCCTTTTCATACATGGTGTTCTACTCCAAGCTGTATAGGCTTGAAAGCCAACTACCAATTAAGTAAATCAGGTTGTGTGCATCTCTGCATTGAGAAGGGGTGTGGCCTAATGACATCAACACCCTATATAAGGTGCGCTTAATTATTAGACACCTTCATTTCCTTTGGCAATATGGGTCAGAAAAGAGATTTAACAGACTCTGAAAAGTCAAGAATTGTCAGATATCTTTCAGAGCAGCAGTTTGGAAATTGCCAAACTTTTCATCTCACAATCAAGTGGTTCATGTCAAACAGCCAACAGGGGCGCAAGAAGCGTGTCGAAAAAAGAAGCCGCAAAATAACTCCCCATGAATTAAGAGGGATGAAGCGTGAAGCTGCCATTAGCCACCAGTTGTACCATATTTCAGAGCTGCAACATGTCTGTAGTGTCCCGAGAAGAACAAGGTGTTCAATAGTCAGGGACCTGGCCAAGGTAAGGAAAGCAGAAAGAAGGCCACCTTTGAACAAGACACATAAGACAAAACGTGAAGATTGGGCCAAAAAATGTCTGCAGACTGATTCCTCCAAGGTGTTTTGGTCTGATGAAATGACAGTGAGTGTTGATGGGTCAGATGGATGGATGGGCACCAGGCTGGATCAGTAAAGGGCAGCCAGTTCCTTATCCACTCAGATGCCAGCAAGGTGGAGGTGGGGTAGTGCTATGGGCTACTATCATCAAAGATGAGCTTGTGGGTTGATGATGGAGTGAAGATCAACTCCCAGACCTACTGCCAGTTTCTGGAAGACACCTTCTTCAAACAGTGGTACAAGAAGAAGTCGCCATCATTCAAGAAAAACCTGATATTCATGCAGGACGATGCTCCGTCACACACATCAAAATACACCACAGCGTCGCTGGCCAGAAAAAAGTGTAAAAGGAGAAAAAATAATGACATGGCGCCCTTGTTCACATGATCTGAACCCCATGGAGAACCTGTGGTCCTTCATGAAAGGTGAGATCTACAGGGCGGGAGAACAGTGTCTGGGAGGCTGTGGAGGCTGCTGCACACAATGTGGATCGCAAACAGATCAAGACGCTGACAGAATCTATGGATGGAAGGCTTTTGAGTGTCATAGTGAAGAAAGGTGATTTGTTTGTTTGTGTTTTTTTTTTTTTTTGGATGACGTTTATTTCTGAATTTTGAGTTATATTGGTTTAACTTGTGAAAATAAACAAGTGAGATGGATATATATTTTTTATTACGTTGCCTAAAAGTTCTGCCCAGTAATATTTACCTGCGCACACAGACATCCTCATAAAAAGGCCAAATCTAAAAAAAACATATAAACTTCCAAAATGAAATTTTGATTTTAAGGTTGAGAACACAATTGTGGCCCAATAATAAAAACAATCCTCAAAAATACAACTTTCCTAATAATTCTGCACACAGAGAAAGTGGTGGAGGGATACACTAAGTCTAAGAACATTGTTATAACAGGTAGGACCTGCTCATCATCTCTTGGGTTCCTCCTCATGCTGATCCTCTCTTCCATCACAGAGGAAATACTAACTGGCTGTCTGTGCGGTTGTTTTTCTATAATGTAACACATCAATGTTTTCTCTGTTATTAATTAGTCCTATTAAAGAAGTCTGTGTAATGCTGCTAAGGAAGGATAATGTCTGTGAGGTGAAACGGCAGCGCTCATAAAGATACATTTCTGGATATAAAGGACATCTTTACACGCTCTGAGAATCTCCCTATAAATATTTTATTCTCTGTGAATTAACGTCGCTCATTCTTTGGATTGGATCCTCGTCCAAAAGACATGCTACACATATATGTAAAAGTTTGAGCACCCCTATTAATCTTAATTATTTTTATTCCTATATATTTGGGTGTTTACAACAGCTATTTCAGTGTGATATATCTAATACCTGATGGACTCAGTAATATATCAGCACTGAATTAAGGTTTATTGGACAAACAGAAAATGTTCAGAACACATTAAAACAAAACTTGACTGGTGCACAAATGTGGGCACCCTAATCATTTTATTGATTTGAATACCATTAACTACACTTCACTGACTTTGGTTTCTTCATTAAGATTTGAACTTCATAGCCAGGTGTATCCAGTCATGAGAAAATGTGTTAAAGGTGGCCGGTTGCAAGTTGTTCTCCTGTTTGAAAAAACCCACAGAGAGCCTCCAACCCACAGACAACCTGCAACCTTGAATATTACCATGGTAACAGAAACGGAGGTTGAGGAAACTCTTTGTGAAATGGAGAACTCTCATCAGTTTCCCTGATTTTGGGTTTTCAGTAAACTTAGTTTTCAGTAAACCTACTTTGTTAATCAGGCCTCTGAACCATGCAGGTCTTCCCAGACACTAAAATCACAACTTATAACTCACTTACTTTGCATTTGATCCATAAAAATTCAGTCACTTAACTTCTTAATATTTTCCTTTATTTAATATTAACAAATAAATCACTTATAGGGTGAAATATTTCAGGTAAAATAATGTGAAATATTGTAATTTTACCACCCATAAACTCAATTTAATGGCTCTTCTTTACAGGGAGTTACCTAAAAAGGTGCTGTTAGAGAACCTATGGCTGAGTGAACAGCTGCACTGGAGCTCCAGCTGTGCTGCTGTTCTCTATCCAGCATGGAGAGGAATGGACCCAGACCGGCTCCAGCCTCTGGGGCAGTCATAGGTACAGCCCACCTCACGGCGTTTAACCCAACACTTTATTTCTTCAGTATAAATCTGTTATCTAGTTCTTGAAGGACGGCTGTGACCCTGATTCAAACATTCATGTGTATGCAAAGCGTTGTGATGTATGTCAGGCTGAGGGCTGTCTAGATTCAGCACAGCAGTTCTACCCTGGATATTTCCACTCCATGAAAGGAGCAGGAGCTACACTTAGATATATTCACAACGAGCCATACTGCAGTTAGAAAGATGAGTGGAAGAAAGAAGTATGGCAGGATAAGAGAGAGCGGCAGCCTGAACAGCTGCAGGACGGCAGACCTCCAGGACCTTCAGGATGTAGCGTTAAATTCCGCTCATTGTCACAAAGACATTGGGCTGTTCTGTCTGTGGGGCGGCTGCAGCTGATCTGCTGCTTGAAATCAACACGACTCCATTTTCATCTTCCTCTACTTGATCAAAGCAAAGAAATGAGCATTCTAGGCAACACTTTGTATTCATTTAACATTTATTTTAAGGTCAACATTTTTCCTTGCAGTAAAAATCCTTTAGGAATGGCTGCATCTCTGAAACGTCCACAGAGGGTCGGGCTCTCTGTCCAAATCTAAACCCCACTCAGCTGCGTGGGGTTAGGCTCAGCAGGACTCAGTTCACACAGGTAGAAGAGCGTCTCTTCGCTGGCCTCCTCCTCGGTCAATGGCTCCAGGCGAATCAAGGAGCTGCGGGGGGGCACGTGGGGCTCTAAGCTGGCATCCAGCAGGCATATGGGCGGTTCGGCTGCCGCTGATGTTCCAGAACTGGAGGAAAGCTGTGGACGGGAGCAGCCGGTGTCTGCAGGGCTAGCAGTGCTAAGCTCCACCTCTGATGGAGGGACACAGCCATCCAGGAAGGCCAGCAGTGGAGAGGAGGTGTACTGGATCAGCTGTTTGTCTGGGGACAGACAGCACAGGTTAGGAAGCCTGACCTGCTCCACAATCTCTTTATCTGAAGGGGGAGTAGTCCCACGCTCGGACTTGGAAATTTCCATGTCCTTAAAGCTTACCAGTTCCATCGTCCTGTTCTGGCCTGGCTTTAGTTAGCCGGGTGATATTCTCTTTTCTTGACACGCTTTCCTAGAAAAACACAGAAATTATAAGGAAAACACAAGACAGCTGCTTTAATGATAAAGGCAAATAGGAGAATGGATTTGATTTTAATAGCAGGAACATAGCCATAGATAATATTGAAGAATATATTAACCTCCAATAACTACCAACAGATAATCAAAAACTTCCATTAACCATCAATAACTAACAATAATGAATAACTTGCATTAACTACCAATAACTAACAACAATCAATAACTTCCATTAACTACCAATAACTAACAACAATCAATAACTTCCATTAACTACCAATAACTAACAATAATCAATAACTTCCATTAACTACCAATAACTAACAACAATCAATAACTTCCATTAACTACCAATAACTAACA
>NW_015150959.1:112229-115224 GCF_000732505.1 Cyprinodon variegatus
CATTAACTACCAATAACTAAGAACAGATGATCAATAACAACCACTATCAGTATTCTAACAGGCCATTGCCGACACTGTTCCATGTACGTTAGCTCCCTGTTCCAGGTGGCGCTGTGGGTGCAGTGAGGGCTGGGTGCCGGTACCTCTGCAGCTTCATAATCCAGACCGTGCTGCTTCTCAAACAGCATGGCCTGGAAGTCCTCCAGACTGCAATCTATGCTGTCCAGATAGTCCATGAGCTCCACCCTGGTGAGACACACAGAAATAAAGCTCCGTCAAGCAAGTTCAGGCATCCCATGAATGGGGATCTCTACTTAGAGGACAGCATTGGAGGAGAGAACCCTGGTGGCTCCTGCTTCTCCAGGAGCATCCATCCAGTATTATAAGCCCAAAGGTTTTCCTCACAGATATGAGAGGTTATCCTCGGTATAGCAGGTTTCCTCTGCTGTATAGGAGCTGAGGATTATGGGTAATTACCAACTTCTGGAAATGTTGGCTGTGTTCGAACGTCCACCCTAATCACTAAATAGGGCACTATATGGTGATTACTCCATTTTAGATGAGTGTCTGAATGGATGACAGAGTAGTGGAGTGGAAATTTCCCACAATGCACCTTGAAAAGTAGTAATCATCAACAGTCACTAGATAAGCAGATATTTCCCAGAATGCTTTGTGAGCAGGCTCTTCTCCCAAATGGAGCTAACTTTTCAGCTTTGGATTTAAACCCAAACCTAGTCTTTTTTGAGTTTTATTTTTCCTTTCATGTTAACATAATGGTATATAGTGCTTCATCTAAAAGAAAGAAATAACTAAAATGCAGATAAACATGGTTTAATCATAGTTTTCCAGAGAGGAGGGATGGCCTAGTGCAGAGGTGTAACACTGAAAGGGCCGTGAAAGGGCCTGTGGCTGCAGGTTTCTTTCCAACCAAGCAATAGCTCACCAGACTCCAGTCATCTAATCAAGTTGTTTGTTGTTTGTTAATTATTTTTGACACTCTCAAATGAAAGTTTTTTTTTCAATTTTTGAACACCTTTTGTCCTTATTTATGGACTGCTGTTCTGAAGAACCTGCTCTGCATTTAAAAGGGTTGTTCCATTATTCTACGTATCTACTGATGCTCCCCTCCCCCAAACACCTCTATCACATCCAGCTATCTGCTTCTTTGTCGATGAAGAGAGGTTCTGTTCAATAACTAACTGTTCAGGTTGACTCTTACTTGCCAAGCAGGCTGATGTTTTGTGAAATTGCTCCATTCTCATTCATCATGGAGTCCATCATCTTCACTGGATCCTCAGCCCTCAGAGCAGAGGGAGCATTCAGCTGAAGAGCACTGCTGCTTCTCTGCTTCACAGCTGCTGCTCCACCCTCTACCTGCTGGACGTCCTCCTTGCAGGTAGAGCTGACCTCCATCTGTGCTGGTAGATCTCCAGAGCTGTTCATTTCTACCTCCACTATTTCTATATCACTAAAAAAAGACACAAAACAAAGCTAACAGTAAGTTCACTGATTCCAGTGAAAAGTATTTAGACCTTTTAATTGTTTTTTAATCTGTTCTTTGCTGCCTTTTGCTAAAATCAATAAAGTTCATTTTATTTCTCATTAACATACACTCCACATCCCATCTTGACAGAAAAAAATCCCAGAAAATTAGAAACTTTTGCAAATATATAAAAAATAAAAACAGGAATATCAAATGGTCATAACTAGTGTGGCACCGATAGCGATACCAGTACAGGGCGGGGCCCCGATTCAGCACTAAAATGGTGGTATCGGTATCGGCCAGTACCAACAAATAGGGCAGCAATACCATTTTGAGACCCTTTGTTACCCTGTGATGGACTGTCAACAATACCCCCCCTCTTAAAGTCTCCTCCTGCAACTACGAACAGCTCCAAAGCAGAGCGTGTTAGAGCAGCTCACCTGTCCTGAGAAGATTCCATCTCTGAGCTCGCGTCTTCATCGTTTTTAGTCAGGTCGTAGACAGTCACATCATCATCAGAGCGCTTCACCTGGTGCAGACTGCTGACAGACGTCTAAACGGAGCAAAGAAACAGGACAATGGAACCAGAAGCAACTTTTCTACACCATAGAAGAAGATCTCATGGCGGCTCCTAATAGAGCTGACGCCAATGTTCTGTATGCACCTCAGAAAAACCTCAGAACCAAACAGAACCGAACCGTTGCTGAAGCTTTGGGGCTCGAGCTGAAACTATTAATTAGATTAATCAGGATTAATCGATAATTAAAATAATCTTCAATTAATTCAGTAATGGATTAGTTAGTTGGAGTATAGAGACGCTAAACCTGCCTTTAGCTGTCAGAGGGACCCATCTTGAGAATCAACTACACAACGATTGTTAAAAAAATAAGTAAACAATTTGCATTTAGGATAAAAATAAAAAAACTGGTGTTCAGGTGCGGCAGACCGGGGTTCGAATCCAGCCTGTGGCCCTTTGCCGCACGTCTCTCCTTCCCTGTCAGCCTGCTGTCGAAAAAACAAACCACTAGTGCCGCTAAAAAAAACAAAACAAAAAAAAGATAAAAAAAACTTTTCCGTCTGTCAATAAGCTCTATCCAGAACAAGTTTTAGTTTCATATGGTTAAATTTTGTACAAAATCTTCTTTAAGGAATCTTTGGCTATCCAATTATTAATTAAGTGAAAAAATAATAAACAGATTGATCAAATAGAAAAATAATGGTTAATTTCAGAGGAGAGGAGAGACGAACACAGTCACATTATCACGCCACTAGCAGGACCATCCCCAGTCGTCATAATAACAAGCTGTTAAACCTTAACGGCCATTAGTGTCGTCATTCTTCAGGTTCTCTGTTAACTGCGTAACCCAGTCCACTCAACACGGCAGAAAACCCCCCTGGCAAGAAACAATATGAAAACGCACAGCAATTAAGCTGCTCGTTATGGGGCCAAAATGGTAGCTTTAATATTTGCAAATGTGTGTGGAGAGTTGTGTGTCTGTATCTCGATTTGTG
>NW_015150959.1:117208-127090 GCF_000732505.1 Cyprinodon variegatus
GAGATACAGACACACAACTCTCCACACACATTTGCAAATATTAAAGCTACCATTTTGGCCCCATAGCTCGTAACCAAAGAAAACAAACTCAGCAAAGGCGAAAACGCCACCAGCGATGTACAAAATAAAGCGCACAGCTGTGGCAAGGAGCCAACTAAACTCAGCACATGCAGAAAACGCCACCGGCTTCAGCTGTCAGGTAAATAAAAAAAGCAGACTCATCAATGCTGATGATATCTGTGGGTAGAATAGACTGATCCTTGCAGCTTGATCCAGGAAGCGGAAAGACAAATAGAAACACGTCCATAGAACCGCTTACCACAAAAGTGGCACGAGAAAATGATAAGGACTGAACTCCCCGTGTCACATGATTATATAGGCTTATGTTGATCTTGACCTGTGATAGCGTGACAGTGATCATCCCTCCACTCATTAAAGTCTGTGGCCTGAGGAGGACGCATCAGTAAGAGCTGCAGATCAGCCCCAGTGTCATCACCAGTAACTAATTCTCCTTAGACTCATTTCTACTTTGCGGTCCTGTAGGAAAATTATGCAAACTCATTCAGTGACTGAGAATTAATATTAAAATAGGGCTGAAAAAAATCTATCGGACTGATTATTCAATTAACTCATTCAGTAAATCATTAATTTGTTAAATGGAGAATAAAGACTCTAAAAACCTTAGACCTGCAATTATAACAAAATTCTAAAAAATATATATATATCAAAAAATTTATATATATATAATAATAATAGATATTTTGCATAGAAAGTAAAACCACTTAATAGATTAGAAAGGTGATTGTTAGTTGCAGCCCTAGATTCAATAACAACCTGTAATGTGATATCTCAGGCATTGTCCCGTGTTGCTCCTTTAAACCCTTAAGAGCGGCAGTCTAAGGAATAAATCATCTTTAAAGTATGGAATCAGTAGAATAAACTACTGGAGATATTATTGGATGTTTGCTCCCATTTTGACTCCAGTCCTGCTCCCTGCACGGTAAGCTTATAGAGCTCTGCTCCAGCTAAGAAGGTTCTGGTGTGAAGAGCAAGAGGTGACGTCCTTACAGCGGTCAGACGCTCCTGTACGTCTCCAGTGCTCATGAGCAGAAACAAACTGACCTGTTCAACGCGCACCGGATCATCATAAATCTCATGGATGTATTTGGCCTTCTTCTCACTGTCCATCAGAATTGATCTGAAAAAAATACATTTGGACATAAGTGCAAATAGAAGGTTTTCTTCACGGTGGTTGACCCTGTAATGGTTTATACATGAGGAAAATAAGATATTTAGCAAGTTCTCCCACTGAAATGGTCATCCTAGGTGCTATCCACTGTGAGAGATATAATCTAAAAAGCAACACAGGAATCACAATTTTTTTTTTTTATAACTAAGTATTTGAACACCCGTCTAGAATTCTGACCCTTATTCATTATCCTAAATTAGATGCACCTGTTAGAGGCTGTTAGCTGCATAAAGACAACTAACATGGCCAACACCAAAGAGCTGCCCAAAGACAATAGAGGCTACTTTTTACACGTCCAGAAGGCTGGAAAGGGCTATGGGGAAATAACCAAGCAGCTGGGTGAAAAAAAGATCACTGTTGGAGCAATCGTTAGAAAATGGAAGAAGCTAAAAATTACTGTCTATCTCCTCAGAGTGGAGCTCCATGCAATATCTCACCTGCTGGGGTCTCAATGATGCTAAAAAAAAGGCGAGAAATCAGCCCAGAACTACATGGGAGGGGCTGGTCAATGATCTGAAAAGATCTGGGATCACAATTTCTATGGTTACTGTTGGCAATACACTAAGATGTCATGGTTTTGAAATCAATTGTGTGGCATGGAGCACAATGTCTCAGCACATGTCAAGGCCCGTGTTAAGTTTGCCATTGACCATTTGGATGATCCAGAGGAGTCATGGTAGAAAGTCATGTGGTCAGATGAGACCAAAATAGAACTTTTTGGTCATAATTCCAATAACCTTGTTTGGAGGAGGAAGAACGATGAGAACCATCCCAAGAACACCATCCCTACTGTGAAGCCTGGGGGCGGGAACATCATGGTTTGGGGGTGTTTTCCACACATGGGACAGGGCAACTGCACTGTATTAAGGAGAGGATGACTTGGTCCATGTATTGCCAGATTTTGGGGAACAAGCTCCTTCCTTCAGTTAGAGCATTAAAGAGGGGTGGAGGCTGGGTCTTCCAGCATCACAATGACCTGAAGCACACAGCCAGGATAACCAAGGAGCGGCTCTGGAAGAAGCAGATCGAGGTTCTGGCGTGGCCTAGCCAGTCTCCAGACCTAAACCCAATAAAGAATCTTTGGAGGGAGCTCATACTCCATGTTTGTCAGCGACGGCCCACAAACCTGACTGATATAAAGGAATATCTGTGTGGAGGCCAAAATCCCTCCAGCAGTGGCCGCAAACCTGGTGAAAAACTACAGGAAACATTTGACGTCTGAAACTGCAAACAAAGGCTACTATACCAAATATGGCCTCTGTCACAGTACGGAATCAG
The DNA here is from genome assembly GCF_000732505.1 of Cyprinodon variegatus. Taxonomy (NCBI): domain Eukaryota; kingdom Metazoa; phylum Chordata; class Actinopteri; order Cyprinodontiformes; family Cyprinodontidae; genus Cyprinodon; species Cyprinodon variegatus. The sequence goes on from NW_015150959.1 coordinate 119,736, forward strand.
CTCTACTTAAAGTTCACAACAACATTCTGCTGTCTTTGGATACAAAGAAACCAGCGCTGCTGATGATGCTGGATCCAACTGCGGCATTCAACACCATGGACGACGCAGAGCTCCTCCTGCAGAGGTTCAGGTCCTACCTGAGTGACCGGAGCTTTGTTGTGATGGTCAATGACTATTCCTCCTCCTCTGCCCCACTATCAGCTGGGGTGCCACAGGGTTCCATCCTTGGCCAGGACCCGTTTTCACTTTACATGCTGTCACTTGGGTCCATCATTGCCAAACACAACTTATCATTCCTATTTTATGCTAATGATGTCCAGGTATATTTACCACTGCTCCCTAATACTGCCCCATGCCACGCACTCTCTCTATAGCCGCCTTTTGGACCTGGGACTTCAACTTCAAACAATAAATAAATGCTGTTGTCTAAGCCAGCCTTTTCCAGCTGCGCCTTTTGACTGAAATGAAACCCTTTCTCTCACAGCAAGACCTGGAGAAGGCGATTCACGCATTTATTAGTTCTCGGTTGGACTACTGCAACACTCTCTAATCTGGCCTGTCACAGTCGTCAACGGTTAGAGTTAGCACAGAATGCAGCAGTTGGTTTCCTCTCTGGCTCATCCAGGCAAAGCCACATCACTCCCATCCTCTCCTCCCTGCACTTGCTCCTGGTCCGTTTTCCAGTTTGTTTTAAAGTTTTAACGCTTCTTTTTAAAGCCCTTCATGATCTCGCTCCTCTATATGTAACTCGCCCCAGGTAATAGTTAGGGTAAAGGTCTGGGTTAGGCCATATAATGCAAGTCAATGAATTGTCCCCATAAGTCATGAAAACACCACTGCTGGTGTGTGTGAGGTGCTTACCTTTTCCGTTTCAGGTTCAGAATACGGTTGCTCTGTACTAGTGTAATGAGGAAATGTATCAGCTGCCAAAAACCAAAACAGAGAAGAAAATAAGTTGGTTATTGCTCAGCAGCAGCATCTGCAACATCTAGTTCTACACACTCTGATCTGACAGGTGGTGTTTAAGGCTTGCTTGCCAGATTATTAGGAGATTTGGGAATAACCCGTAGTGGTCTGGTGTGATGTTCTCATCCTTTTTTAGAATATTTCAGTAGAAGAACTGAAGGCTTGTCAGCATCAACCTGTGTGGAATGAATCCATCTAATGAAATCAATGAATATTCTGTGAACACTGTGGATCTACCTTTTTTATACCTCATCCTAAATACTTAGGTTATCATGAGTTCTTGGTTGTCCATCTGTGCTGCTAAAGGCTTAGACTGCTGGAGGACATAGAGATCCCCATTTCATCATTCTGCTTCATTCTATCTCTATTCTCCCACTCTGCAGAATCTGTTAGTTCAATCTCTAACGTTCTGCTTTCTCTGCTTTTTCTCATAGTAGCTTCATCTGGTCTGTTCCTGTTTGGCTGTGACTCCATCCTGGAGAGAAATATCAGCTGAGCTGCTGCCATCAACACCTTTGTTTATAGATGTTGGAGATTGGCCTGTTTTCCAGTGTAGTCCTGTTTCTCTGACTGTGACTAACTGGATGTGCTCTCTTCATCCTCTGACATGGGAGCTGGCTCGGAGCTCGTCTGCCTGGCTGTGTGTTTGCTGGACGGGGCCGCCTTTTACAGTTGCCTTTTGTATCTATGCTTCTTTTTCTACGTCTGCTTCTGTCTCCTTGAACCCCAGTCGGCCTCAGCAGATGGCTGCTCAAACTGAGCCTGGTTCTACTGGAGGTTTCTTCTTGTCCAAAGGGAGTTTTTCCTCTCCACTGTCGCTACAAGCATGCTTAGTGCGAGGGATTGCTGAGTCGATGCAATCAACTGGTTTTCCTTAGATAGAAAACTGAATGAATCTGACTGGATGATCTGGTGAACTGGAGTGCCTTGGGATGACATGTGTTGTGAATTGGCGCCATAGAAATAAACTGAATTGAAATTAAGGTGAAATAAATCTACTAAGATCAGCTGGAGGTGTGTGAGCAGTCAGCTGATGGTTTCCCCAACCGGAGCACACCAGGACCCTGCAGTAGACTAGCTAACACTGAGGCTTAAGCTAAAACTGTTTGGATGTTAAAGACTTCCTCTGTGCCAAATCCAGATGCCTTATTTTTCAGACGATATGTCCCATGGTTTCCTCTGAACCTCACTGAGAACTACATGGGTAAAGATCTAAGGAAAATATAATTTCCAGTATAAAACATATCAAAGGAAAAATGCAAGTGAAAAAACCAGTGTGGGTAAACTGGGAACATCAGCGTGAAATGACCAGATGTTCTCCAGTTGTTTATAGGAAGAGAACAAAGCTGAACTGCAGCAGCCTTCATTCATCTACATGTCTGTTAAGAATAACTTTTAGAAACCCCCCAGTTATCTCAGAGGGTCCTATCTCAGCAATGCACCAACAGACAAACCTTTCCTGACCTCCTCAGCTAAGAGATGCTGGAACCCAGAGATGCAGAGCAGAGACATCTAACCATGTTGAAGGGATCCATCCATGATGATAAACTTCTCACCTTTTTAATGAGCTGTTGTTGGTGAGAATGTTTCTGTCTCAGATCTGAGATTTCCCTCCACAGAGCCTCGTTCTCCCTAAACAGAAAGGTATGCAGATCATGACAGTATCCAGTACGCAGCACTAACTCCCTTTGGTTGGAAAAGGAAGGAATTGATACAGATGTTCTTAAACCGGTAGCCATGTTTAGGAGAACCTTATGACTAGATGTAGAGCTTAAAGGGATCAATAATGATGGTTAAACAACCAAAGCTCTAGATCATCACCAATGAGAATCTAACCTTAAGAAATATTCCTTAAGAAATTTTCTTTTAGCTTGGATTTTAATTTTCAGGTAAGATTTTTTCATACAATTCTTATCATTACATTTCCGAAATCTTTTCTCAAATGTAACTGCAACCTTGTTTCCTAAAGCCAGTGCAGCCCAAAGAGGGCAGTGATGTGTCATCCTTGGACTGGCTGGACCAGTTGCTAGGCAGAAATACAAGCTGTAATGCTTTATTTCTGGTTCTTCTGCGCCTCCTTACCTCTTGAGTGTGCCCAGTCTGACGTTGATGTTCTCCTGTTTGCTGTGAACACTCTGGACACCCGCTAAGATCTTGGTCAGGTCCTCCTGTCTGATCTTATGGTCCTCAGGACGGCCGTTAGAAACCTGGAACACATCACATCCCTCACAGTGAAAATGGGAGGTGGATTTTATGTTGACCACTAATTGAAGAACAGTGGGAGGAGAGACTATTGAAGTAAAACATCAATAGGAGTTTTAAAGTCAGGTCGTACATGTTTGAGTCTGACACTGTATCCATGTACAGTCTGACGTCTAAAGGTGTTTTCCTCTTCTTTGTTTTATTCCTGCTAATTATAAACTTTGCAAGAAAAAGAATCACGTTGATAAGAAATAAGGTTTCTGATGGGAAAAACAGCTGTTCACCTGTCTGTGGGGCGTTTAAGGCTTTTCCTCTGTCTTTTACCCAATAAAGTAGCAGCTCCTGTGAGCATTAGCCTGATATAATATGCCTCAACATACATGGAGACCTTAGACAGCCTGGTGCAGAGTGCATGGCTGCAGCCTGGAGACAGCCTGTGGCATAGCACTGGTCTCATGAAGCTTGTCTGGTGAACTTTAGCAGCAGAACTTCTATTTTACCTTCTGTCTCTGTGCCACACAAGTTAAAACTATTTCCTGTCCTCCTGAGCTCCTATTATAGGTCCACTATTCTGCTTTTTAAAATGTTTCATTGATTGTTTCTGTCCAGTCTGTCCTTCCTGCTATATTCGCTCTGTGTGACTCCAAACTGATGAACAGATTTGATTTAGTATTTTCCCCAAAGTGTTTTACTTTGTAACGGCGTCTCTCTTCCTGTCAGACCCAGGGAATTGCTGCTGAATGGCTGCATAGTCTGACTACAATAGACCTGGACTCTATCTCAGTCAGAGCTAACCAAGCCTCCTGGAGGAAACCCTGTCAGGTGTGATCATCCCCATCAGCTCTCAGTGAGCGCTAAACGCCACCACCTCGTCCCACACCATTTTCTGTGGGATCGGACACTAAATTGGTAATTCCTCCTCATACCCACAATAAACACAGGAATGAAAGGGAGAACATTATAACTCCATACAGAGACAGGCTGGTATCTTATCCAGACAGACTCACCTTTCTCTTAATATTTTCCAGCAAATCGTCCTGCCCATGCTTGAAGTATGGGTGCTGAAACTCTACGGGTCCATCTCTTTCCTGCTTTACCAGGCCTGTGTCGATGTGCAGAACTTTCCGGAATCCATCTGCATAGAATGGACCAGAGCATAAATCAAAGCAGTGTCGTACTGTGGTGCAGGGGCTTGGCAAGGATTAAATGAAATCAATCAATCAATCCATCCATCCATCAATCCATCCATCCATCCATCCTCCTCTTATCCGGGGTCGGGTCGTGGGGGTAGCAGGTTCAGTAGGGAGGCCCAGACCTCCCTCTCCACAGCCACTTAGTCCAGCTCCTCCAAGAGAATACCAAGGTGTTTCCAGGCCAGCAGAGAAACATAGTCCCTCCAGCGTGTCCTGGGCCTCCTCACGGTGGGATGTACCTGGAAGACCTCAGCAGGGAGTCGTCCAGGAGGCATCCTAACCAGATGCTGGAGCCACCTCAACTGGCTCCTCTCAATATGGAGGAGCAGCGGCTCTACTCTCCCTGGATGACTGAGCTCCTCATCCTATCTCTAAGGGAGAGTCCAGACACACTAGGGAGAAAACTAATTTCAGCCGCTTGGATCAGGGATCTCGTTGTTTTGGTCATGACCCAAAGCTCATGACCATAGATGAGTGTAGGAACGTAGATCGACATGTAAATGGAGAGCTTTGCTTTTTGGCTCAGCTCTCTGTTCACCACAATAGACCGTTACAGCTCACGCTTCGCCGCGCAATCCGCCTATCGATCTCCTGCTCCATCTTCCTCTCATTCGTGAACAAGACCCTAAGATACTTAAACTCCTCCACTAGGGGCAGCACATCCTCCCAAACCCGGAGAAGGCACTCTAAACTGTTCCGGCTCAAGATGATCTCGGATTTGGAGGCCCTGATCCTCATCCTGGCCGCTTCACAGTCGGCTGTGAACCGCTCCAGTGAGAGCTGCAGATCACGTCCTAATGAAGCCAACAGAACCACATCATCTGCAAATAACAGAGATGCAATGCTAAGGCCACCAAAATGATCCCCTCAACACTTTGGCTGCGTCTAGTAATTCTGTCCAGTATGATGACAGTACTCTTGCAGTCCATTAGGAAAAATGCCATTCTTTTAACTGACTGCCAGTGGGAGTTCTAGTAGCATCAGCATTCTGGGAGTCCTAGTGTTAAAAGGCTTCAGCTTTATGTCATGTTCATTTTTTTATATTCTGGCTGATATAAAGCGGATATCTGCCAATATGTTGGACATAGTTTTTTAAAAGCCCCCAATGTCGATACTGGTCTTCAAAATCTCAAATCGGTCGGGCTCTAATTATGATGATGCATGATTCAGTTCAGCACCAGAGGAGCAGTGGATGAGAGGCGCCTTTTCTATGTGGCTGAAAGTCTTACACATATTCAGCTGCCTGATGAAACTGGCCATGTTGTTATGCTTGAAGAACTTGGGGAGAATCTCCTTGGCGAAGCGCTGTTCATCCAACACCAGGAAGCTGTTGCCTTCCTGAAAACAGACGACGCAAAAGTCAGAAGAGCCAGATGCCCATTTCAATAAGTAGGTTTAACAAACCCAGACTCAAATCCTCAACTCTGGCTTGATCTAGCTCCAGTTAGTGCTGCTCAGGGGTCAAAGGGGATTTAAATTCACTTGGTTTAAAATAAAACAAAAAACATAGAAAACCTCCATAATTGCCTTGTAATGCCATGGCAACCCAGACCTAAAGTGAAGGAATATGCTAACTACAATGGTGAATTATTTACAGGAAGCTGAGAAAATGTTTTAATGACAATACAAGGAAACATTTACATCCTATTTAAATAGATCAAAACGAGAACAATGAGAGAGAAATATTCAAAGATCTATGCACCTTTTTATCGGGCTCTTAATCCAGAAATAAATAGAATGCAATTAAATTATTTGCTTTGGATATAATTTAGGGATTCCTTTTGTTAAAAATGAAATAATGTTTAGTATCACCTCTTGTAAGCTGGAAGAAATAAAATATTGATGGTGAGACACGACTGATGCCCCGAAAAAAGTTAAGCCACTGGCTGCCATATTGGCACACGGTTTTATGGCACCTGTCCCATGGAAAGCGTCATAAAAATGCCTCCATGTTCAGCATTTGGCTGCAAAAACCAGCAGTTTTCTGTCTGCTGGAAGACGTTCCACAGGTGATTTCACCGTCAGTGGACGAACTAAGCAATAAATCCATCTATACGCCGATGGATCCTATAGTGTAGTATGTAGACTAACATTAGTCTGGCTATCTCAGACTGACTGGAAGACATTGAGTTAGCCATTGACATTGGGTCTAACGTTAGAAAATAGAGTAAATAGAAAGTAATTCACTGTCAAAGTAATTCTTTATTAAGCAGATGATGCTGTCGTTTTTTAAGTGTTTGTTACATTTCTCATTTGAAAAAGGCATGTGCTGAAATATATTGTATGTTATATTGACAAAAAAAGCAACTCAAACATTTTAAAGGCTAATGCACAGACACAGTATTAAAGTATATGGCATCATGCATGCACAATACAATTTGCAAATAGGAAAATACTACAGCATTAACAGAAATGTTCTTGTAATCCAGTCTTGATGTAAAATCTTGAAATTATATATAATATGTAATTACCCTAAAGACGTCATCAATACATGTATATTACATGTCCATCATCAATTTAGCGCTTTTGGCTCATCTGTATTATTATTCTCTATAAACACATTCATTATATTTGTTTATTTTTTATATTATTTATGTTTCATATTTTATGATAATGCAGCTGTTTTGTGTTTTATTTGTTTTTACTTCTTTAAAGCACTTTGGTCAGCTGTGGTTGTTTTTAAGCGCTTAACAAATAAAATTGGATTTTTTTTTTTTTAACTGTCACTTATTCTATTATTTATAAACTTTTTAAGATCACATCTGAGTGACCACTTTAGCTGTAATCTTTAGCTGATGTAACTCCACAATTTACCCATTGTGGGACAACAAAGGGAGTTTCTATTCTAGGTAGTCTATATCTGCAGTTTATTCAGTAATGTTTTCTATTCTAGGTAGTGTATATCTGCAGTTTATTCAGTAATGTTTTCTATTCTAGGTAGTGTATATCTGCAGTTTATTCAGTAATGTTTTCTATTCTAGGTAGTGTATATCT
>NW_015150959.1:128914-151811 GCF_000732505.1 Cyprinodon variegatus
CAATGTTTTCTATTCTAGGTAGTGTATATCTGCAGTTTATTCAGCAATGTTTTCTATTCTAGGTAGTGTATATCTGCAGTTTATTCAGCAATGTTTTCTATTCTAGGTAGTGTATGCAGTGCTGAGGAATCATTATTCTGCTCTGCCTAAAGCAGCAGGCTAGGGGAGCAGGTCGACCTCCCCAAGATGGCGCCCGTATTTCCTTCGCCGCGACAGTCCGTGCGGGGTCTCCTCCTATGCTCGGAGGACGCAGCCCCTGAATTGGAAGTCAGGATCTAAGCAGTACATCTCAAGTAGCTCAATCAGTAGAAAGCTGCTGAGCCACAGCCCCCCATGACCACCCACCCACCCACAGCCAGGGGTTAGCGCACCATGCTAACAGCCCACGCTTACCTGGCTCCAGCAAATAAACTCATTTGTGTCTGCATCTTCCACCAGGGTCCAGAGCTTGGTCAGGAAGGCCGGGACGTTGGAGTTCTGCTTCATTTCCCAGTTTTTAGCCAGATAGGCCGATGCAGAGATGCTCTAAGCTCCGCTGTGTTGCTTTGGAAGAGATGTCCAACCCAGCATTGAAGAGGAAACCAATAGACTGAAACTTCCGCTGGCTTCCTGTTTAACAGGATTGGTCAAAAGCAACTTTACGTAAGATACCTCACGTGGAATTCCCTGCAAACAAACAAAGAGAGGGCGGGGCTAACCGCGAGCCTCACATGTCTGGGGAAACATCAACAATAAATGAATTAGTCATTCTATTCTATTCAGTTTATATCTATAGCTTCAATTCACATCATGTCATCTCAAGGCACTTTCCAGTTCACCAGATCATCAAGTCACATTGATTAAAAGTTTTCTATCTTAGGAACACCAGCTGATTGCCTTGTTCATTTTTGGCTTACCAACATGTCATGTAATATGCATATAACACACATTAACTGAAATTAGAAAACAAATATTCACATTTGGCTTAAAAAATAATGAAAGACTTATAATTTACAAGAGTTTTCTAAGAAGCTAAACTTATCAGGACAAAGACAGCACAAAAATGTACCCTTCACTTTGATCTAACAAAAAATCATGACAATAACAAAGAAACTGAAATGAATAGAAATACCAAATAATAAATGTGCTGTAGTTGGTGAATGACATTGCAAATTATATCATAATATTATCAGGATATTCATTATCACAGTACAATCTTTTAAAATACTAAATAATAATATACAATTGAAATATGTAATTGTAAATAAAATTTGTGCAATATAATTGTCAGGTTGGGTGGAGGCTTTGAGGACCCAAATAAGGAGAAAAAAGGCCTAATAAGAATTATTTAAGGTCTACAGCCAACTAAGGCAAAAATCCAGAAAAATGCAAGACAAAATCCAATAAAGGTCAGGGAAAATATTTGCGGGGAAGCAGGCGACAAGGAAGCAGCTAAACAACAACAAGAAACCAGGAACTGCAGAGATGTTGTATATATGGGAAACAGAAGAAAGTATGGGCTAATGAGTTGATATGGAGCAGGTGTGAATAGAACTAAACTAGGGGGGAACCAAGGAACAGGCACAAGGGGGCAGCAGAGAGTAACTGGAGAAATACCAGACTGAAAAAAACATCTACAAAAATACAGAATAAACAAGAAGCTAAAAATAAACTAAAGCAGAGGGCAGAACCCTGACAATAATATCATTGCATTTTAATATAAAACATTGTGTCTATCAATTAATTAATTGCAAAATATATACACATTTACAGACACCTGCATCTGAATGTATAAAAACACAACAAGGATAGAAATAATGGGGAAATCAAAATGAAGTACATCAAAGACACATGTTTATTTTGATTGTTTTACTCATATTTAAGTGTGGTGGTCCAATTGACCTGCAAATAGTGTTATGCCGATACCGATACCAGTATCAGACGGGGCCCGGATCCAGCACTACAGTGGTGGTATCACATTCGGCGAGTACCAATAAATATGGCACCAATACCATTTTGACAGCTAAAAGTTTATTCAACTATTGTCACCCATTCCAGGTAGGCAACAAAAAGTTCTACTGGATTCACTTTGCATTAGTCTTTTTCCTGCTTCACAAAGGTAGGCAGCAGCTTGACAAAGCCATGATGGCAATTATTCTACATTCAAGTAGGATGCAGTTCTTCATATATACACACACACACATACATTTTAATGAAATGGTATCGGTATCAGCCTCTTTAGTAATCTCTGTTGCCCCCTTGTGTTTGTTTCCTTTCCCCTTCACTTCCTTCTAGTTAGTTCAACTCACACCCTCTCCATATTCAGTTCATTAGCCCATCCTCTGTTCTGTTCCCCTTAGATATTCCACCTCTGCAGTCACTCAGTGCTGGTTCCTTGTTGTTAGTTGCTTCCTCATCTCTTGGCCCCCATGTGAGTTTTCCTTGATGTTTTCTGTTTTTTTGTTGGTTTTTTGTATTTTGGATTCTTGCATCTCTGCCTCAGTTTTCATTACCTACAAGAACTCATCTCTGCCTTACTTATCTCTGCATTTGGTCCTCAAGCAACCTCAGCCCACTTGCTGACAAGAATGATAGTGACATACATTAGAATTTCTAAATTGCACTTTCAAACAATCAAAGCACTGAGCATAGGGGTACAAAAAAATCACTGTGCCACGGCTTCCTCCCGCAGAACAGAAAGAATCTGAAGTTACACTGCTCAAAAAAATTAAGGGAACACTTTGAAAACACATCAGATCTCAATGATCATGCTGTTTATTTATACTGATATGGACTGTAATAGGAACAAAAGGATGCCACATCATTTGATGGAAATGAAAATGATCAACCTACATAGACACCCCAAAAATGACAGTGAAAAAATGATGTGGCAGGCCATTTCGCTGAAATTTCATTGCAGCAACTCAAAATGGAATTCAGTCATTTGTAGACCCCATGTGCGTGTATGCATGCCTCACAACATCAGGGTATGCTCCTAATGAGACGACGGATGGCGTCCTGGGGCATCTCCTCCCAGATCTGGACCAGGGCATCACTGAGCTCCTGGACCGTCTGAGGTGCAACCTGGCGGCGTCGGATGGATGGAAACACAATGTCCAGGAGGTGTTCTATTGGATTTAGGTCAGGAGAGCGTGGGGGTCGATCAATGGTTTCAATTCATTCATCCTCCAGGAACTGCCTGCATACTCTCGCCACATGAGGCCGGCCATTGTTGTGCACCAGGAGGAACCCAGGACCCACTGCACCAGCATAGGGTCTGACGATGGGTGCAAGGATTTCATCCCGATACCTAATTGTCAGAGGCTCTAAACCTTGGACCCAATATTCAACAGACAGAGCTGGAAGAGTTACAACAGTCTTTATTAAAAAGCAGCGTGTGACGGCGTGTCAGCTGGGGCGGATTACACGGATCCTCTGTGGAAACAGAAACTCAGGTCAGTGACTAAGAATGGATGGCTGGTAACAGCTAAGAGCTATAGTCACTGACCTGGTTCAGAGTTCAGTCCGATCCCAGAGGGTGGAGAGGAATCCGCAAAGGTGATTGTCCTCCGCTGGCAGCGGGTGCGGCGCTGATGCCCAACGACGCCGAGGAGCAGGTGTTTCCAGAAAGGGAGATCCAAGCCGAAGTCGAACCAGAACCAAGTTCGTTTACCAGATGATCAGAGAGCCGATGAGGTACCAATGAGGGAATCCAAGCAGTGGTCAGGAAAACAGTCCAGGTTCGGTCAGCCAGTTGCATCCAATAAACAGTCCAGAGCCGATCAGACTAATAGAGCAGACAGGGGCGAAGCAAAACTCGGGATCCACAAGACAGAAACAGGTCACAAACAGAATAAGCAGAATAATAGTGAGTTACTCTCACCAAAACAGTTAATCTGGCACTGGAAGCTTGAAAACAAACAGTATATATAGGAGCTGGAACCAGGTGGATGGGATAAGCAATGATGAGAGAACAGACAGAGCTAAACAGGTGGGTGTAATAAGCAATCAAGCCACCAGTGCCAGGACCATGACACTAATGGCAGTCAGGGTGCCGTTGTCTAGCCTGTATAGGTCTGTGCGTCCCTCCATTGATAAGCCTCCCCAGACCATCACTGACCCACCACCAAACCGGTCATGCTGAACGATGTTACAGGCAGCATAACGTTCTCCACGGCTTCTCCAGACCCTTTCACGTCTGTCCCATGTGCTCAGGGTGAACCTGCTCTCATCTGTGAAAAGCACAGGGCGCCAGTGGCAGACTTGCCAAATCTGGTGTTCTGTGGCAAATGCCAATCGAGTTCCTCGGTGCCGGGCAGTGAGGACAGGGCCCAATAGAGGATGTCGGGCCCTCAGGCCACCCTCGTGAAGTCTGTTTCTGATTGTTTGGTCATTCACACCAGTGGCCTGCTGGAGGTCATTTTGTAGGGCTCTGGCAGTGCTCCTCCTGCTCCTCCTTGCACAAAGCAGCAGGTACCGGTCCTGCTGATGGGTTGTAGACCTTCTACGGCCCTGTCCAGCTCTCCTGGAGTAACTACCTGTCTCCTGGAATCTCCTCCATGCTCTTGAGATTGTGCTGGGAGACACAGCAAACCTTCTGGCAATGGCACGTATTGATGCGCCTTCCTGGAGGAGTTGGACTGCCTGTGCAACCTCTGTAGGGTCCAGGTAGTGCCTCATGCTAACAGTAGTGACAGTGACCCTAGCCAAATGCAAAACTGGTGAAAAGGAGTCAGAAAAGATGAGGACGGGAAAAAACGGGCCTCCACCTGTAAAACCATTCCTGTTTCGATGGTCGTCTCGTTGTTGCCCCTCTAGTGCACCTGTTGGTAATTTCATTAACACCAAAGCAGCTGAAACTGATTAACAACCCCTTCTGCTACTTACCTGACCAAATCAATATCCTAGAAGTTTATTAACTTGAACTTGAAGTTGATTGACTTGAACTCTGATTACAAAGTGTTCCTTTAAATTTTTTTTTGAGTATATTTGGGCCAACAGAACATTCTTCAACATGCAGCTTTAGCTTCTATAACTAAACATTTAGGATCAAGCCCATGATTTCCATTAACCTGTTTATCATTTGCCTTATCGAGACAATTTTTGTCTCTAAATATTTTTTGTTTTTATTTTTCATTTCCCCTTTTTATTAAAGTAATTTATCTGGAGCGGCAACAAACTATTTTTGTCGTGGTGACACACAGGATAAGAATATTTGTAGGGGTCAGAGGAGTTGAAGGTACTCAGGGAGAAGCTGGAGGATCTTGGAAATCATGAACGCAGATGTGTTGGCTTCCCGGAGTCGTGTGTGAACAATGATGCACTAAAAAAAGTCAATCTTTTGTGCAGTAAACTCTTTTAGAGTATTCATAATAATTTTTACGCTGTGTATTTAAGCTTCAGTAAAAACAAGAGTTTCTGATGAAAATTAAACATTGTTTTTTCATGTGATACATGAATTTTGGGGAAAGAGTAAGTTTTTCTTAGGTTTCCATATACTATTCTAATGTTTGATAGCAGTATGTACCTAAACCAAAAAACATAACTTAAACTTTACTCTTAAAAATGTAATGTTTTAAATTGCAGCCATGGTGCATGCGTACTGTGGCTCACAGCAGGACAGGTTCTGCTCCGGGTCCAGATGTTACAGGATCACACATTGAGCAAGAGGTCGTCCCGACCACAGTCATCATGGCAGGGTGCAACAGTAGTGTAAAAGCCTGCTCATGCTCATGGGACTGATACATGCCCTGAACTTGGTATACCTTCCCACTTTGTGCTACACATTTTAAGTTTTCCAGAAGTCTTCCTGAACTTGAAGTTGCTTTCTAAATGCATTCATGATTTTGTCATCTTAGGGTAGGAAAATGTGGCATAAAATGCAAAAAAATTAGCAGTGGGTTCCAGTTAATCTTAGTGGAAGGTTGCCTGTCATTAATGTTTTTTATTTTTGCCACATAAGGTATATATTATTTGGCAAAACATAACAGATACCTTTACTCAAATATCTAGCAGAGATTTTATTCTTAATTGAGAATGGGTTAAGCTGTTAAATTTGAATTGTGTTGTTGTGATTTTATGTTCTTTTCAATTCCCAGCCAGCTGGGAATTTATATTTCTGATACTTTAAGATGTTAATTGTCCTCCCCAGTAGGGTGGTAAACTATCTTATTTAATCAGATATTATTTCGGCTGTTATCAACTGTTTATGAATACACGCCCTACTAGCTGCGTGTTAGAACAATTCTGCACATACATGGAATAAATTCACCAAATTTTGTTCAAAATATAAGAGTTTATTAACAAAAATCATTCAGCCCCAAGTCAAACATATTTGAATTTGAAACTCTTAACTAAGACTAGTGGAACTCAACTAATTAAACTAAACTACTATGGACAAAGAGGAAGGAGAACATGGTTGAAAACCATATTACAGTTTAAGATGGATTTTGTGTTTGAAACCAAAGTTTATCTGAAAGAATTTGGGATGTGATCAAATTAGCTTTTCACAAATTTTAAAGAAATTGGAATGTTTTCAGACCAATTCACAATGCAAATCCATGAGGTGAATAAAACATTATTTGGCCAAATAATGTTTAATTGAATGATTTGCTTCATCAGGAACCAAAAACCTTTAGTTAAATGATTCGTTTCCTTCTCTGAAATAGCTAGCAGCGTATAGACATCAGGATTCCACTAAATGACTCTTGGTCATACTTGCTAATATATAAAGCTTGGACAAGCTTCAGCAACAGCTCGACGCATATTCCTGTAGCATAGCGTAGCATGCAGTCCATTCTGTTAGCTTGACTTTACTCATCAGTAAACACATTTTGTTCTGTCCCTAATCATGCCAGACCTGCAAACCTTTTTTTCCGTGTCCATTTGGAAAGCTTGAGCTTCATCCAGTTGCAGCTCAGCAGTCAGGACAGTAAGGCAGGTCCTCTTTGTCTCAGTCGTTCATCAACACAGGGTAGGCCTCCTTTCCAGTCTGGCTCTATAAGTTCTGAAACTCAAGAGAAATGTGTTGCAAAAGATCTTTGGTTTTCTACTGTCCTCACACAGAGGGGGGTGTGGTTGGTCACAGCTCTGTGACTTTCCATGTGACTTGCCTGTGGAGGCCTTGGCTGAAACGGGGGGCTGCAGAAGTCCCCCAGCTGTTATTCACCAAAGCTGCGTGTTCTCCTCTGGTTATCCTGTCAAGAGGAAATAAAGACACTGGTTCCCAATGTCCAAAAACCATGATCACGGCATATGGCACAACAGTGTTGATTTTTGTTCCATTAATGTTGTAATTGTCTTCTTAAGAGTCCACAAGTCTGGTTTGAATGTTGAAATTGCCCTGTTTGTAGGTTTGTAAAATTTCTATCACATATTAGTGACTATATAACCAGATCTGTGTTAGACGTGTTGTATATGAAATAAAGTGTATTTGTTGTTTAGAAGTCATACCAACCTTATTTTTTTCCCGGTACAACATAATGCACTTTTACTATTACTGCTATATTTTACATGCTTTTTTCTCATTTAAATAGAGGCATACAAATTCTTTACACCACTACTCAAAGTTTAAGTGGCTGTTTCTGTTCTGACCCACGCCCAGCATCTTTGTGTAAGTTAAATATTCTGGATCTTACATGAGTAGATTTCTGTAACAAATGTTGAAACTCTCAGTTTCAGAGGGTTGTACGTTTTTATTGCATATTTGAAAAGTACGATTCCAGTTAGAGAGCTGCTTAGTGGGGCAGTGGGTAACACTGTTGCCATGAAGCAACGTTTAATTCCTCCTGGCGTCTTTCTGCATGGAGTTTGCATGTTCTCCCTGAGCATGTGTGGGTTCTCTCCGGGTACTCCGGCTTCCTCCCACACAGCAAAAACATGACTGTTAAGTCAATTAGATTCCCTATATTGTAATATTAAAAGGTGTGAGTGTGGTTGTTTGTCTCTGTGTTGCCCAGCAATGGACTGGTGACCTGTCCCGGGTGGAGCCCGCCTCTGAACAGGTGGAGATAGGCACCAGCATCCCTCGCCAGCCCAGAAGGGATAAGTGTGACAGAAAATGGATGGACTGTCACATTTTTGGCTGGCCCATGAAAGATTGGGACCTTGATAAAGGTCCCCCAACATACCCTCAAAGGGGCTGGTTCATTTTGTTCTGTGTTTTTAAAAACATTTTTTAGGTTTTGTTTTACTTTTTCTTTTTCTTCAGATGCCAATACAGCAGAGGTGTTACTGTACCTAAGTACACTTTTTAGGTATCTATACTTTACTCCATTACTTATTTTTCTTCCTACTTCCTACTTCTACTCATTACATTTTCACACAAGTATCTGTACTTTCTATTCCTTACATTTTTAAATCAAACGTTACTCATTACTCTTGGCTTTGGTTAAATGTTTATCAATATTTATTTCACATCATGTGCTCCATCCAATGCAGATAATTGGCTCCATCCACATCTAGTGAAAACTAGTGTGATTGGATGAGTCATAGAACGCAAACACTCATTGGTTAGCTAAAGGAAACCATCAGAAGCAAGCAGGTGTTCTTCAAACTGCTAACGTGAATTGTCTATGCCATGCTACAATGTCTTTTAGACTATTGAACAGACTAGATGATTATAAGTGCAAACCGAGCCCCTATGTGACTTATATTCAATCAACAACAACGTCTTCCAGCTCAAATACTTCAGGTTTACACTGCTGATATTTCCAAACATTATGTCTAGATCTTTTTGGCATCAACTTTATTTGATCAGTTGTAATTAGTTATTTACTTAGAATTTTTATTTTATCATTATCTTATTTATTCTCGCTACATCATATTGATACTGACATGTATAATTTTGGTTGCATATTCTATTAGACCATTTATGTTTTGCACTATGTTATTTTTTATCATTTTCATTTTGTTCTGTGTGTTAATGTTGTTTCTATTCACTTGAAGTCACTTGCCAAGTACTGCATCTGATATTATGTCGATTGCTGTTTATTGTTGTTTATTGTTATTTATGTTTTAGAAATGAAAAGCTATCTCTACCTGGACATAAACATGTCTTTGATCTGCACCATGCATGTAGAGACATTGTTCCATAGTACCACCTCATTGCCCTCGTCCTACTGTTAGTCTTCATAATCAGAGAATAGATCTCAGTTCTCCTTGACTGCCCAGAAGCATGAGTCACTTTAGATTGGTTTAGTTTGGCAGTTCATCCATTAGACCCACAAAGTCTTCCACTGATTCAGTTTCTGAAAGACTTTATTTCTAATAAGCTAGCAGTGAACAGTGAGGGGTTATTTGCTATTTAGTGATATTCCGTCCATGCTGACATCCCTTATTGCCCCACCTCCCTTTGGCTAACATTTACAAAATGCTAAACAGAGTAATTTAAGTTTGAGCTCAGAGAACAATGGGTATGTTTAAAGGAAATCCTTCACTGAAGGATGCTCCCTCAAATTCATTTATTTGAAATATGATCTCATTTGACCTTCACATGAAATTAGTATTGTTTGGAAATGAGTCAGCCTGTTATAATTGTAACATATGCCTGTAATATTTTAAAGGTTTGAAAGTGACTTGACCTATTTGGTAGATTTATAGGCCTTTCAGTGGTGTTTCATCTCTTTTGGCCACTAGATGGCAGCCTTGACTAACTTTAAAATGTTATTCAACAGACTGAGACAACTTTTACTATCATTTTGTAGACACAGTAGATACCAAACGATTTTTTTCAGACAGTAAATGAACATTTCCATTCTTTAAAGTGCCGCAGTGATCAAATGTAAACAGTGTTTGAGAGAAAACATGGTGCAAAAAAAATGCATTGATATGGAAGTTCAGAGCATTAATATAAATGGTGTAAATATGCAGTGTTTTGGTTTGGTGTTATCAGTGTGATGCAGAGTCTGTGACATGATTTAGAGTTTTCTTAACAGTTCATCAGTCTGATGGCGGTGGGGAAGAAGCTGCTGCAGAACCTGCTGGTCCTGCATTGAATGCTGTGAAGCCTCTTCCCAGAGGGCAGCAGGGAGAACAGTCCATGGTGGGGGGGTGAGGGGTCATTGATGATGTCACGGGCTTGGGACATGCAGTGCTGCGATGAAATGTCTTTAATGGAGGGAAGAGGAGCCCCCATGATCCTCTCTGCTGTTCTCACCTCCTTCCAGTCTGAGGCACCAAATCGGTAGTGCTATAACGGTGGCATAATACACTATATTGCCATAAGTATTTGCTCACCTGCCTTGACTCACATATGAGCTTAAGTGACATCCCGTTCCTAATCCATAGGGTTCAATATGACGTCGGTCCACCCTTTGCAGCTAGAACAGCTTCAACTCTTCTGGGAAGGCTGTCCACAAGGTTTAGGAGTGTGTTTATGGGAATTTTTGACCATTCTTCCAGAAGCGCATTTGTGAGGTCGCACACTGATGTTGGACGAGAAGGCCTGGCTCTCAGTCTCCGCTCTAATTCATCCCAAAGGTGTTCTATCGGGTTGAGGTCAGGACTCTGTGCAGGCCAGTCAAGTTCATCCACACCAGACTCTGTCATCCATGTCTTTATGGACCTTGCTTTGTGCACTGGTGCACAGTCATGTTGGAAGAGGAAGGGGCCAGCTCCAAACTGTTCCCACAAAGTTGGGAGCATGGAATTGTCCAAAATGTCTTGGTATGCTGAAGCATTCAGAGTTCCTTTCACTGGAACTAAGGGGCCAAGCCCAGCTCCTGAAAAACAACCCCACACCATAATCCCCCCTCCACCAAACTTTACACTTGGCACAATGCAGTCAGACAAGTACCGTTCTCCTGGCAACCGCCAAACCCAGACCCGTCCATCAGATTGCCAGATGGAGAAGCGCGATTCGTCACTCCAGAGAACGCGTCTCCACTGCTCTAGAGTCCAGTGGCGGCGTGCTTTACACCACCGCATCCGACGCTTTGCATTGCACTTGGTGATGTATGGCTTGGATGCAGCTGCTCGACCATGGAAACCCATTCCATGAAGCTCTCTGCGCACTGTTCTTGAGCTAATCTGAAGGCCACATGAAGTTTGGAGGTCTGTAGTGATTGACTCTGCAGAAAGTTGGCGACCTCTTCGCACTATGCGCTTCAGCATCCGCTGACCCCGCTCCGTCAGTTTACGTGGCCTACCACTTCGTGGCTGAGTTGCTGTCGTTCCCAAACACTTCCATTTTCTTATAATACAGCTGACAGTTGACTGTGGAATATTTAGGAGCGAGGAAATTTCACGACTGGATTTGTTGCACAGGTGGCATCCTATCACAGTTCCACGCTGGAATTCACTGAGCTCCTGAGAGCGACCCATTCTTTCACAAATGTTTGTAAAAACAGTCTGCATGCCTAGGTGCTTGAATTTATACACCTGTGGCCATGGAAGTGATTGGAACACCTGATTCCAATAATTTGGATGGGTGAGCAAATACTTTTGGCAATATAGTGTATGTTTATGACCCTTCATAGGGCACTCAGTGAAATACATTGCAAGCCATACACTGTTATTGGAATCCAGGACAGGACCTTATTACCTAACATTAAAAAAAATATGCATATTTTAATGGCATAAATGTATGTCAATGTAATAAGAAGAAACGCCAACTTGCCCAAATATATTAAGAAAAATAACACAATTGATTCTATAGGTGAAAGAAACACATTTTATTTGGTCCTACATAACTTTAGAGGCATTAATGCTGATACTGGACCTTCCATCTTTTAGCTTATAAATCTAAATATAATTGTTAACTAGGCTTATGTACTTTTTAACTCTACTTTTTAACTTTTTAATTAGCCTTTTACCTTTTTTTCTTGACTTGTTAACTTTTTATTCCAACTTAATTTCCAGTAGGTAATATATCATTCAGGGTTCATTTAATTGGTCAAATGCCAAAATAAGATGTGCAGCCATGTATCTTTGCTGAATGGCTGGATATAGATCTAGTGCTTCTAGACCTCAGAGGGAGGGTTTGGGGGAAGGGGGGTGGGGACGGGGATTGGGGACTCCATTTGTAAGGGGGGATACAAGTGATAGTAACTTGCCCTATAAAGGGTTAATGGTGGATATGTGTTTAGAACAAGCTTGTTTTCATTAAGTGAAGTTACTGACAATAGATGGATACTTTATTATGTTTTTATTTTGAAGTAAAGGTTAAAAAATTATAAACCACTAAATATACATAAATAATTACTCCAGTAAATGTAACTGAGTAAATGTAAGGAGTTACTACCCACCTCTGCCCTTGGTTCACAAATGAGAGAAATACAATTCAAAGGAAGTGCAAAAAAACGTGTGACCCAGTTTTATACATACAAAGAAAAATAATAAAAGGGCTTTTAATTTTTTAAGGACAAGTATAGCCTTTATATGTTATAACAATGTCCCATTATGTCTGGGACTCCACAGCCGTTCCTGTCCTGTTCTTGTCTTGCTTTCAGTTGCTTTGCTGATTGAGTTCATTGGAGTTTATGGGAGTTTACAAAAGTGAGTTCTCACACCCCCTAAATAGCTTCTTGTGCAAAAGTCTTACCCAGGTGAGTTCACCTTTGCTCCATGGCAACTGTTCAGGATGCACGCTGGCTTTTGTTCATTAACCACCAGAGATAAAAGAAAAGTTCCAGATCACCTTCAACTGATTTCACACTGAAGGCCAATCATTTGTTTTATCTGAAATATTAAAACAGGGAAAAGGTTTTTGTTTTATATTCACTATTTGGTCACCGTACCAATAAATGATCATTGGAACCAGTTGGGGGTTAAAGGTGAAACCCTATTGTGTTTCTCATCCCATGGAGGCCTATTGTTTAAGTTGCTTGGGTCTCAGAGGTTGTGAGTTCTGAGCCCCACAGACTGCTACTGTGGGAGTGTGTGGGTTCACTCCCTGTACACTACACCACGCACCATCAGGCTGAAAGATGACCCGATCCGAAAATTCTCACACGACTGGAAAGTCGCCCCGAAAAGGGGAAAAAAAATCACACAGTGTACGCCCGGCTTAAGATGCTGAGATCAGGAAACTGATGCCAGGAAAGGAGCTTGCTCACAGTTCAAATGATTGCTGTCCAGATACCTAATGTTCACACTTAGTACAGGATTGTGTTAGGATTATTACTGATGTATGAATCTGTTAATAAAAGCCGGCAGGTTTTTACATTTTAAGTTAATTTAGTCGTTAATAAACTGTTTCAGAGGAGTGATCATAGCGCTCTGCATCAGCAGCGCTGCGTCTGTCTCCCTGCCAGCTCCCAGATCAGCTTCTCTGGTTGGTTGATGTGGCGCATCCAGCAGGTAAAGTTAAATTTTTTCAACTCCAGCAGCTGCAGCTTCTGAAACGTGTTCCATGAATATTTCTGCAGCCACCAGTGGTTCATTCATACATACCAGTGAAGATAAGAAGTTAACAACCAGTCCTGGTGCCCAAAGCTCTGAGGGATATAGTCATGATGGCAAATATTAAAACCTTCAGGTAGAAGCCATCAGATAAAACAAAAGTGCTTTAGACATCATTTCAAGAAATCAAACATATATGGAAAAATAACACTGATAAAAAAAACTCCTTGCAAAGGCACCAACAGATTACCATTTTGCATTTTTTTTCCCGGCATCCTTTTTTTTGCAGGGGCGGAGCAAGATGGGGGGCCAGAGGTGGCCATGGCCACCCTTAGCCAATCATTGGCCAGACCTACCATTTTTCCCTCTAATACAGATGGTGGGAGCAGTAATACTCTAAAGAGGAATATTTATAAAATTTTTCATATATTACTTTCTATTTTTCCATATATTCATAATTACTTGACAACATAAACATTGTGGTTAATTATACACATCAATATATTGACATTAAAGATGATAAATACAGCATTCCTGCTCTTTTTAGAACTAGATTTTGTGTTTTATGGGATAAAGAAAAAATGATGCGTCTCTGCAAGTCATGTAGGAGTCTTCAGTGAAGTCCATCCATTATCTGACACGCTTGTCACAAGTGGGGTGACGAGCGGTGCTGGTGTCTATCTCCAGCAGTCAATGGGCGAGAGGCCAGTCCATCGCAGGGCAACACAGAGACAAACAACCATTCACGCACACACTTCTTCAGTGAAATGATAGATGAATAACTATTTTAATAAAAACGTTTAAATAATCAATTTATGTAGATATTGCTACATGTAAATATCAATTTTAGGCAGATCAACTGTTGATAAATGTAGGTTAGTCTGAAAAGATGTTCATCCCAGAACTCAAACCTGAAAGAATTTTATCCACTATACCTTTTATCTAGAAAGCATCCAAGTATAGTAAGTCTTAAAGAGGAACACCGTTGTTTTTTTACATTGGCCCCTTGAATTTACGTTATTACATCATATTCTACTCACCCATATGAGTTTAGTGTGATTTGGAGCCGTTCTGAAGATATTCCGTTAGGTTATATCCAAGTAATGTCTTCCTATGGGCAACGACTTGAAGGCACAAACACAACTGTTCATAATTTATTCTTTATGGTATGCCAGCATTCATGACATGTAGGAGAATCACTGTCCCCCAGACATCCGCGGTTATATTTTTTATATTTATATTTTTTAAAACAAAGCGGAGTGTGTGCCGGACTGGAGTTGTGACAGTCAGCCCGGGTCACAGGCGGCTACGCTCTACCCCTTCTATTAATTTTAGCTAATCTGAATCGTTCAATTCCATTTGGAGAGACCCATATACGGAGGCCTTAGTCCTCGACGCGGCCGACCCAGGTTTGTATCCGGCCTGTGGTCCCTTGCCGCATGTCTTTATGACTCTCTCATACCCTCTTTCCTGTCAGCCTACTGTCGAAAAAACGAGCCACTAGTGCGATAGAAACAAAAAAACCAACAAAAAACATTTTGGCTTGACGTTGTGGCTCTGGCTTCTATCCACTTTTGGCCGCTCTCAGTGTACATTAGTTATTGCCTGGCCACCCTTATTAACATGTTCTGGTTACGCCCCTGTTTTAATGACGTGGAAAAGAACCCCCACCATGTAAAATGACTGAATCAGATGTCTCTGCAGACATATTTCACTCAGTGTCAGAGAGAGAGAGAGGAAGCTGAGTGAGAAATAAACATCTGCTGTTTGGGGCGCTGCTCTGAACATGTTCAACATCAAACCACATCAGTAAGTGGCTGGATGTGTAATGACAAAAAAAATAAGTTTGCCTTGAGTTTAAGATCTCAGGGATCCGTAAGTGGCTGAGTATAATATACCCATCACCGCTAAATAAAGCTGACACGTGTGAAGCTAATTGGATTGGAGGGTAATAGTACTTCAAAAGATGTCATCTGCCCACTTAAAATGGCTGTAATTAGTGCATTTTTTACAAAGGCACATGGGGAGATTATAGAGGTACAGGAATCACATCACATTAAACCACCCAAGTCGTGCATGCAAGAGGATTAATTACACATTGTATTTAGTCTGATTCTTATAAGTTATAAACAATATTTAAATTTTTAAACTGAGCCAAAACATAATTGAGGCCAACAAAATCACATCAAGCAAAATAAATAATCTTTTATGACATTTCCTATACTCAATTAGTTAAGTTAGTTTTAGGGAAGTCCTGAAATATTGCTTGCTAACAAAATGTCAAAAGCATCACAAAGCAGCTTTTAAAACCAAAGTGATAAGGAATAAAGAAAGCCGAGAGGCGACACACCTTCATCCAAGTACCTGACTAGAGTGTGAACTTAGGGCCTGATCTTGAAAAAGCTGAATGTAGCACAAGATGTGTAAATCTGTTTGATGGGCAAAGACTTCTTTGAAACAGGTGCAATCGCAAAAAACATTAATAAATTGAGCAGAAGGGCAAAAACAAAAATTTTACTTGAGAGCCTTCATAAATGTGTGATATGAAAATGTAAATACCTTCCACCCAAACAGCAATTCATCAAACCTGATGTATCTATTTTAAGCTTTAAGCTAAAATGAGAGGGACTCAGATGTAGAATTCAAATGAACTTAAGTGAATAAAAGGGGTTGAACAATTCATACAGGCTGTCGGAACAGAGGAAACAAATAGTTCTGCTCTCTCCAAAGCTCGCTCCATATTTTTATAACTCAAACTTCTTCTTCTACGACCTAACCATTATGGTCCTTCCATTCAAAGATCTACAATCATAGTTCACTCTGACCCGAATGCTAACAAATCTTTGTGAAATAACCATTACAACTCAAACATCAACTTATTTTAATTAAAGTAAAATATCCCGAATAATGTCATAAAAAAATCTTTGTTAAATCCAAAACAAATTCTCCACATCCTCCCCAGCTGATAAAAAACGGAGATCTAAATTTCCAAATAATACAGAAGCTGGATGGGTCTCCAGCAAACAGTCCTGGCTGTGGCGTATGCAGATTTTCCAGGCTGTCACTCTGAGCACTGTTTTTTATTTACTCTACTTCTCCAAAGCTAACCCTGGTTTTAAGAACTCCATATCTTGATTAACAAGGTTTACGGTAAGCTCATATATGGATCTCAATGCTGTCTTCATCTCAACAGGTTCTTGAATATTCCTTGGCCTCTCGGGTGGCTTAAAGTTCCAAGGTCCATTCCACCCCACTGCATTATTTCCTGGACAGACAACCCTCTGGTGGGAAGATCAGCTGGATAGATGCTCAGACGTAGATACAGAGAAATAACAGCAGTCCAGGCTGCAGTTCCTCCTCTGTTGGTTTGCAGATTGTGTTTTAGTATTTGTTTTTCATTGTCATTGTTCGACTTGTATATGCAGCAGCCAAGTTTCACCTTTAGCAGTAAGTTAAAGTTACATGTTATGAATGTTTGAATTAACCTATGAAACATAATATTATACCTAAAAATGATCTCATGTCTTCCTTATGAAATTTCCACTCCTAGTCAAGCACAGATACTTCCCATAATCAGGACAAAAGTAATGTTGGTACAAAGACAAAAAGGAATAGATTGAGGGTTAGGAACATCACCGCCCGGGCCAACCAAAGACCCTGCATGAACGGAGAGGATCAGAAATGGCTAAAAGCTGTCTGGAATAGAGAGGCTCTGGGATTAGCGCATGCTAACTGGAACCGTCAGATCAGACCAGTGAAGCAGAACCGCAGCCGGAAGATCCAGGATCTGTTCCATGATTCCAGCAACACCAGGATGATCAGGCAAGGCATATGGGCGATCATAGACTACAATCCACCCTGCCCCCCGGTGGATGCAGCTGATGCTGACTTCCTAGATAAACTGAACAACTTCTTTGGAAGGTTTGAGGCACTAAACAGCACCCCAGCAGTGAAAGCTGTTCCACACCAAGGGGAGGAGGCACTCTGCTTTGACATAGCTGAAATGAGGAAAACTCTGAGGAGAGTCAACACAAGGAGGGCCCCAGGCCCCAATAATATCAGCTGGCTGGTGTCCTCACAGACATCTTCTAACAATCCATAGTGCCAGTATGCTTCAAGTCTGCCTCCATCATTCCGGTCCCAAAGGAGCCTCAGGGCACCTCACCCGATGATTACTGGCCCGTAGACTCCCATCATGATGAAGTGCTTTGAAAAGCTGGTTAAAGAACACATCGTCTCCCCCAACTGCCAACTGCCTACCAACGGAATCACTCCACTGAGGAAGCCATCTTTTCTGCTCTCCACCTGAGCCTGGCACACCTGGAGGAGAAGAACACCCACATGCAGATGCTGTTCCTGGACTTCAGCTCAGATTTTGTTCAACTTTTGTTTCCTGGACGGGGCCGCCTGTGGAGCTGGTTGACAGCTGCCTTTTGTATCTATGCTTCTTTTTGTTTCTCTGATTCTGTCTCCTTGAACCCCAGTCCTCCTCAGCAGATGGCCGCTCACACTGAGCCTGGTTCTGCTGGAGGTTTCTTCCTGTTCAAAGGGAGTTTTTCCTCTCCACTGTCACTACAAGCATGCTGAATGTGAGGGATTGCTGAAGAGTCAATGAGTCGATGCAATCAACTGGTTTTCCTTAGATAGAAAACTTTGAATCAATCTGACTGGATGATCTGGTAAACTGTAAAGTGTCTTGAGATGATGTGTTGTGAACTGGTGCTCTAGAAATAAACTGAATTGAATTGAATTGAACAGCTGGGCTTCAATACACCCCTCTGCTATTGGCTGCTAGACTTCCTCACCAACAGACCTCAGTCAGTCTGGGATTGACAGAACACCTCTGGTGCCATCAGTTTAAGCACAGGCTCCCCTCAGGGCTGCATCCTGAGCCCCCTGCTCTTCACCCTGATGACACATGACTGCGTCCCCAGGTTCACCACCAATCACATGGTGAAGTTTGCAAACGACACCACGGTGGTGGGCCTCATCAGAGACGACAACGACCTGGACTACAGAGAGGAGGTGGAGCAGCTGGTGGTGCAGAGATAACAGCCTGATCCTGAATGTGGAGAAGATGAAGGAGATAATCTTGGACTTCAGGAAGAACCATCTTAACCACGCTCCACTGCTCACCAACAGCTCAGCTGTAGAGATGGTCAACAGCTCCAAATCCCTGGGGGTGCACATCACAGACACCCTCACCTGGACTGTAACACCACATCACTGGTCAAAAGGCACAGAATCACTTGTACTTCCTGCGGAGGATGAGGAAAGTGCTTTGAGATGGCATGTTGGCTCTACAGAAATAAACTAAATTAAATAGAAAAAATTCGAAATAATTGGACACAGTAGTATGAAATACTACTTGTCAGCAAGTTCTTGTTTTGCAGAACATACAGCACAAACATGTACACCATGTCATCAATATATACAAAACAGAATCATGCAGATATACATTAAAAGAAATCAAAATTAGGTGGCAGTGACTGTTTTTAGTTTTTATGGCACTAGTGGCTTTTTTTCCTGACAGTAGGCTGACAGGAAAGGGGGTATGAGAGAGGGGGAAAGAAACGCAGCAAAGGATCAGAGGACGAATTCAAACCCGGGTCGGCTGCGTCGAGGGCTATGGCCTTAGTACATGGATCATGCTCGCTAACCGCTGCCCCACCTGCATGCCCCGAATGGTTGTAATAATAACTGTCCAACCAATAAATGTCAGCAGAGATCCCCTCACAAGACCAACTGTAAGCTAACGTGTGCTCTACCATGAAACGTAATCGCTACACCCAAGTGTAGGGGTTCTGGTTCATATTATTTATCCAGAGTTTAGTAATATAATTTTAGCTACCTTATGGATTTCACCATCAGCTGTTGTCCACACTGCATGAAGTCATCAGCTCAGCTGTTGCTAAGCTGCAAGCACATCTCCCTGGTGCATCCAGCCAAACAGAGCTCCCTTTGTTATTTCACCCTCAGCTTCCCTGTTAGACAGCTTTTTAAAAAAATTTTTATTTTGCACTTTAGAAGTGTATTTGTTTTGAGCAAACAGACAATATAGATATAGAAATACACACAAACTCAACCCAAACAAATAAAACCAACACAACAATATTAGTGGTATTCCATACTAACCATTGACTTCCTAAACCTAACCTCAATTCAAACCTGCGTCAAACCTACCCCCACCCCAAGAGGAGAATATTTCCTCTCTGACACCTACACATCCGCAATTCTCCCCACAAGGGAATAACAACATGGCTGACATAACATGTGTGTGTTTGGGAGTAAGGTGGGGTTCGGGGTGGGGTGGGTGCATGTGTGTGAGACTATATAAAGGAAAACAAAAAAAGTGAAGTATTGATGATTGTCAAAAAAGTGGAACTTACAGTTGCTGCAATAAAGACTTTTACTTAATCTTTTAATTGGAGCATTTACTTTTTATAATTTCATTCTTTCCATCTCATATAAAAAAAC
This sequence comes from Cyprinodon variegatus, assembly GCF_000732505.1. NCBI lineage: Eukaryota > Metazoa > Chordata > Actinopteri > Cyprinodontiformes > Cyprinodontidae > Cyprinodon > Cyprinodon variegatus. The sequence continues at coordinate 148,712 of NW_015150959.1, forward strand.
AAACAACATAAGTATGCTGCCTGGAAGTAAGGAATCGAAATAAATACAAAATAAAATTATAATATTATAAACCTGTTTTTGTAAATCACGAGCTCCTCTGATCGTGATTTTCTTTTTTCCTTATAATCACATTTAAACTTCAAGAATTGGGAACAAAATGCAGAACAAAATTTATAGTCAGACTCAGTGTTAATTTTGTAAGCTTTTTTAAATGTAGTCTTAGTCACAATGACAAAAATCAATTTTAGTCTTAATCATATTTAGTCATTGTCTTCCCAATTTAGTATTAGTCTTAGTGTTAGGATCCTCAGGCTTGCCCACCAGAGGGCACGGAGGATCCTCTTTTGTTCTTTGTTTCTTTCCTTTAGGATTGGAGTTACTGCTGGGATCTGGAGATGACCCTCTGTCTCCAGCAGAGTGCGCCGTGGATCTCCTAGGGCTGGAGTCTTCCTGCACACCTGTTGTTAATCCACCCATCAGGAGACCTCCCCTTTATAAGCTCCTGCCAGACCTTGCTTCCACGCCGCAGTGTTGATCTTAGTTGGTTAGCTTCCAGAGCCTCTGTTTCAGATTGAATCTTGGTTATCTCTAGTATGAGATCTGATTCTAATCTCTCCTTTGTCTGTGTCTCACAGGAAACCTGTCTCTGGTCTGAAGCTCAGGAAGAGCTGCCCCACTGGAAACCTGTCTCTGGTCTGAAGCTCTGGAAGAGCTGCATCACAGGAAACCAGTCTCAAGCCTGAAGCTCTAGGAGAGCTTAACCTGCTAATCTGCCCTGGTGAGCCAACCTGAAGGTTCCTATGTGGAATCACCCTGAAGAATCCTTTGTGGATATTCCCTGTTTTTTTCTGTGCAGTGAGCTTTAAGCTCACCCTGAAGAATCCTATGTGGATGATCCCTGTTGTTCTCTGCAATGAGCTGGAAGCTCAGCCTGAGCAATCCTATGTGGATATTCCCTGTTGTTCTCTGCAGTGAGCCGGAAGCTCAAATCAAGGTCTGCCATGCTAAGCCTGAAGCTAGACGCTTAGCTTCCCATGAACTCTGCTAACCAACAGTCTCCAGTCCCAGTTAAGACTTTAGTGATCCAGCCCTGAACCTGTTCCAGAACTTGTTCTTATCGTGTGCTTGTGAACCTTAATAAACTCTGTTGAACTTTTACTCTGTTTTCCGTGTGTGTTCTGCATTTTGGGCTAGCTCAGATTACCCATCATGACAGAACACTGCGGCCAAACACAAAGCCCAGCAGATAACCCCCGTCGTTGGATTGATGAACGGGACGCTCCGATCCATGGACATGCACAAATCCTCCGTGGTTACAGCTGAATCAAACATTCGCTAGCCACTTGGATAATGCTAACGCCACGTCAGCGGCATGTCCTGCCCCGAATCCACTTCCGTTTCCTAGGTCACCGGTAGTGACGTCACTTCCTAGTCAAGATAATAATCCTCCTTTCTGGTCAGAACACAGCCTGTCATTTTCATCACTCAGTCCTTCTCTGCCTGAGAGATTTTCCGGCAATCCAAGTAAGCTCAGGAGATTTCTGTTTCAGTGTCGGTTATTTTTTAAATTTTATGAGTCTAGTTTCCTGTATGATAAGGAAAGGATAGCTTTTGTTATGTCATTTCTGTCCGGTGATGCTCTTGAATGGGCGGAGACCAGATTTCCGTCCAAATCTAGTTCCAACTGTACCTATGAAACATTTATCCAGGAATTTGAAAGAACCTTTAGTCAGATCACCAAGTCCATCGTTTCTTGTAGTCTTCTGGAATCTAAACAGGGAAATAGATCCGTCGCCGAGTTTTCTTCTGAGTTCCAGGAAAGAGCAGCCGTTTCCGGGTGGAACGAGTCTGCGCTCAAGACCACTTATCTCTTAGCCCTGAACGAACCCGTCAGAAACGACCTTTCATTTTACGTCAAGCCAACTAACCTTGAGGACCTCATAGAACTAGCCATTGGTTTAGAAATAGCACTACAAACCAGATCCAGTTCCCTTCAGCGCCAGGTTAGTCTCTGCTCACATTTACTCGACCCTCACTTAGCTCCATCTGTCAAAGGACTCAAATTAGGCCCACAAGTTAAATTTCAATCTACTAGAGTCCGGTGATGCTTTCATCTACTAGAGTTCCCCGCCAGCCTGATCAGACACCTGAACCTGTCACTTTCGTTCCTGAACCCGTTCCCATGCCCGATTCCCTAGCCACTGAATTAATAATCCGTTCTGGAACTCTTATTTTTCAACCGGTTAATTTGTCGCCAGATTCAATCAGTAAACCGGTTAGCTTAGCTCCAAAGACCCCTCGGCGTAAGAAAAGGCGTCGCCTTAAGTCAGCTCTGTGCCGTCTAGAGACCCCTGGGTCAGCTCTGTGCCGTCCAGAGACCCCTGAGTCAGCTCTGTGCCGTCCAGAGACCCCTGAGCCTGCCCTGTGCCGTCCAGAGACCCCTGAGCCTGCCCTGTGCCGTCCAGAGACCCCTGAGCCTGCCCTGTGCCGTCCAGAGACCCCTGAGCTTAAACTTAAGAGGGCTTCAGAATTTGGAGTTGGTGAAGATATGCCTTCAAGAGCCCCTTAGCAGAGGCCACAAACTGCCAAGAGCCCTCTACAGACGCTTCTAGCCACCTCCGGGGCTGAACATGTTCCTCCTTGGGTGGTCTCCCCTGTTCCTGAGATGGAACCACAGTCGGTGGTTTCTCCAGTTCCTGAGGTGGAACCACAGTCGGTGGTTTCTCCAGTTCCTGAGGTGGAACCACAGTCTGTGGTCCTTCCAGTTCCTGAGGTGGAACCACAGTCGATGGTCCTTCCAGTTCCTGAGTTGGAGCCACAGTCGGTGGCCTCCCCAGTTCCAGATGTGGAGCCGCGGTCGGCGGGCTCCTCAGTTCCTGTCCAGGAGCCGCAGGTGGCAGTCTCCTGTGGGCCTGTTCCTGGGACGCGGTCGGCGGTCCTCCCTGTTCCTGATCTGGAGCCGCAATCGGCGGGCTTCCCTGTTCCTGACCGGGAGCCGCAATCGGCAGGCTCCCCTGTTCCAGATCCAGAGCCGCAATGGGCGGGCTCCCCTGCTCCAGAGCCGCAATGGGCGGGCTCCCCTGTTCCAGATCCAGAGCCG
>NW_015150959.1:154009-162022 GCF_000732505.1 Cyprinodon variegatus
TTAAGACTTTAGTGATCCAGCCCTGAACCTGTTCCAGAACTTGTTCTTATCGTGTGCTTGTGAACCTTAATAAACTCTGTTGAACTTTTAGCCTACTCCGTTTTCCGTGTGTGTTCTGCATTTTGGGCTAACTCAGATTACCCATCATGACACTTAGTCTAAATGTCGAAAAATCTATTTCAGTCTTAGTCAAATTTTAGTCATTTTAGTCAACACTGAAATAATAGAACTTCTCCACACTCTGATTCTCTTTTTAACATATATCCCTCTGCACACATTGAACCTTTTGTCGGCTTGTTTCATCATATCCACAAAGTCTTCATCCTTAATGGTCCTTGCAGGCAGGTCAGAACGCCCAATCCACTTTGCCACTGAGTTCTCCAGGGCTTTCTGCTCTTTGGCGTCAGGTTTGTATGGTGGGGGGGCTCCCAACATCTCTGCAACAGAATTCCCTTCCTTCCACAACCTCTGATCTGGCTGTGGTGTCACTGTGTCGGGAATCTAGTTGGGAGGAAAAAATTTAAAAGATTAATATCAGACAGACAGATACAGGCACAGGAAGGACACACACACACACATCCACACACACACACCCGTTGCTACTACTACATGCCCACCCATTCCTACTACTACAGGCCCACCCGTTCCTACTACTACAGGCCCACCCATTCCTACTACTACAGGCCCACCCATTCCTACTACTACAGGCCAAACCATTCCTACTACTATAGGCACAACCGTACCTACTACTACAGGCCCACCCATTCCTACTACTACAGGCCCACCCGTTCCTACAACTACAGGCCCACCCAAAAAGCCCACCCGTTCCTACTTCTACAGGCCCACCTGCTCCTACAACCGAACCGTTCCTTCCATATGGCAGCATGTTTGCACCTCAATTATCGCTTGTGATTTGTTGTCTTCTTCCCTGCCATTTTGAAGCCACAGACTCTTTGGTGGCATCCGTCTTCCAGGGTCTCCACATCTTGGCCGCCACCAGCATCGGCGGCATTATGAGTTATTATCATGCAGGTTGTTGTGATGTCCGTGTTGTAAGCGAAATGGCTCCATACATCCAGGTGTTGTTTTTGCCCAGCTTCTCCAAAAAACCGTACACCGGTATCTGAGTGCGGACGCCATGACTGCGAAGTTGAGCAAGCCACAGAGTATAAGCCCTCTGCTACTGCTGATTGAGCGGGTGAAGGCACTGTGGGACAGGCGCCGTTTATGGACAAACAGGGCAACAATGCATAATCTTCTATGAAGTTCAAGAAAAATTTTTATTAACAATTACAAAAATTTCTTATAAATGTGTCCATTTGTCCATGGCTTGTACATTTTGTCTGGTCTTAGTCTCATTAACGAAAATCGTTTTTTATTTTCCTCATATTTTTATTTTCTGGAAACAATTTTTGTGCATCATCTTAACATCGTCATGGCAAAAAGGGGCGTTGAAAAAATATTTTTGTCATTGTCCTGGTTGACGAAATTAAAGCAGGTCAGACTGACCTAATCCAATTTCTTTGTTGTGCCATATGCATGATCATGGTTTTTGGACATTGGGATCCAGTGTCCATATTTCATCTTTACATGATGACCAGAGAAGAGGATGCAGCTTCGGTGAATAACAGCTTGGAGACCTCTTAGGCCGCCACCTTTTTAGCCAAAGCAGTCACAGGCAAGTCACATGGTAACCCACAAAGGTGTTACTTTCCGGCCCCTTATGTGTGAGGAATGACAAAATTGCAGAGCACACAGGATTCTCTCTTTTTGCCTCCTCTCCCTTGCTCATGAAGTTGGGGTCCTCTTCAGCAGGGTTTCGGCCAGAATGGAGATCTGGCCCCAAAAATAAAACAGATCTCCAGAATCATCCAGGATAAGTCATTATAGTGACCTTTCAGAACCACACTGCTGCAAAACAGACCTTTTGCAACACATTTCTTTTGAGTTTCAGAACTTAAGGAGCCAGACTGGATGAGAAGGACCCCTGGTGTTAGACTGAGACAAAGAAACCTCTGGTTGCTATGGCCTCACTGCTAAGCTGCTGAATGAAAACTCAACCTTCCTAATGGACATGGACAAAAAGGTTTGTAGGTCTAGCATAATTAGGGACAGAACAAACAATATGTCTTTTGATGATGTTGATCATTTCATGTGTTTACTGATGAGATGTTTACTATGCTATGCTATAGTAACATATTTTGAGCTGCTGTTATAGCTTGGACAAGCTTTATTTCACTGAGGGTTTAAACACTGATATAATATTACTGTTCATATGTTCCTCAGATGCTCATTACCAAGTATGACCAAGAGTCATTTAATAGAATCCTAATGTCTGCTAGGTATTTCAAAACAGGGTATGGAATAATTTCAACTAAAGGTGATTGGTTCTTGATTAAGCAAATCATTCAATAAAACAGTATTTGACCAAATAATGTTTTATTCACCTCATGGATTTGCATCCAATTTCTCTAAATTAGTGAAAAGCTAATATGATCATATTCCAAATTCTTAGGTTTCAAACTCAAAATCCATTTTAAACTGTATTATGGTTTTCAACCATGTTTCCCTTCCTCTTTGTACATAGCAGTTTATTTTAGTTTAGTTTTACTAGTTTCAGTTAAGAGTTTTAAATTGAAATATGTGATTTTTGTTAATAAACTCTTATATTTTGAACAGAAGTTGTGCTGAATTTATTCCATGTATGTGTAGAATTATCTGTTTGACCATGATTAGAGCTTGAATCTGTAATGAGACAGAGACAGGATCCAGGACGGGGAGGCAGGCAGTTGAGTGGAGCTTTTCGGAGTCCGTGATCCAGAGAGAGGGTAGCAGGCAGAGCGATCAGAATGAGTCAGAGATCCGGGGATCCAGAGGCAGAGCAGAGAGGGTAATCAGGCAGGCAGAATCAGACTGGGGTCAGGCAGGCTCGGTATCAGGCGGCAGATCGGGTCAGAAACAGGTAGACAATCAGGTAATCTTTAGATGCTGGACTATTCGTAGCGGGTTGGCTCGAGATAATCTGGCACTGAGGACTGCTCTGATGGGGTTTATAAACTGCTGGAAACAGGTGACTCCGGTCAGAGCTGATTGCGGACGGGAGGAGCAGAGCAGGTGTATGGACTGAGTGATCAGGCGAGAATCCGTGCAGAAACCATAACAGAATCACTCTTTAATTTATTGATCTAACACACAGCCAGTAAGGCGTGCATTCATAAACAATTTATAACAGCCAAAGTTATATCTGATTAAATGAGATATTTTTCACTCCTACCGGGGAGGGCAATGAACCTCTTAAAGTATCAGAAATATAAATTCCCAGCTGGCTGAGTTCTTTGTTGCATTTATTATTATTTCAGAGCACCTGGAAGACATTTGCTATAAAACACAGGCTGCTATCCAACAACAGAACATCTTCAGTGAGAGGCTTCTACGGATGTGCTGTAACACAGACAGCACAGCATTTTTCTGCCTACTCCCATCACCATCTACAACAGTATTAAAATAACTTGCATAAATAATTCCAACATTCTCTATATTAGGTTGGATTAATAACATATTTCGGGCTAAAAACAACTTAAATGCATTCAATGGAGCCACAGTGTTAATAATGAGGTTCCATTTCATCCCACAGATAGAACTTTACTCTCAGCAGGAAGGGGCTAGATCAATCAAGAGCCTGTTGCCTTATTTTATTATAAAAAGATTACTTTGTTTTCCAATTATTTTATTATAAAAAGATTTAAAGCTGCAGTTATATCTCCAGTTACCAGAGGTTTTACTCCTTTAAAATAAAAGTGTAGACAGGATTTCCAGACATTACTGTATACACTGACTATGGAGCTAATCTTTATTCTATCAGTTCAGATTACGCAGCTTTAAAATTGATAAACAAATGTTATTTAACCGTGGGTGTTGTGTGAGCAGTCTGGTTGTCTTTGCACACGTGTTGCCTCTGGGCAGCAGACTGTTTCTGATGATAGCTGCTCTAAGTTATACTATGAAAAACCAGGTAGATATCTTAAGTTAAAGATCAAGACATTATTGATAAGCTTCTATATGGAGAGAATTTAATGATCAAAAAGTCTTTTTTCTAAGTAGTAACAACTTCCCCCTTTTTAGTAAATAAAACATAAAACCAGTAGATATATTGACTTATATTTCATAAGGCACTTGGTTTCTTAGTTTAATCAACTTTTTTGATTTTAGAGTATTTGTGTTTGTTTCCCTGCTCCTCAAACCCACAGCTTCCTCCAGCCGTCTTAGGTTTCTTCTGGAAAATCTCTTTTAGAGTTTTTATTGCATTCTTGCACATTGGATGTGCTGAGTTATAGAAAACATGCACCTTACCTTTGAGTGTCCTCCATCTTACTGGTGTTCAGTTCAAAAGTTCAAACTACAAAAGTTGCTGTCAATGAATATAAGCGCTGCAGCTAAAGAAATCCCAGTGACTAAAATGTTCTGCGATGCAGGCGCTGTTATAAGTATGTTAAATGAATAAATTCCTGGGGCAGAAGTCATTGAACAGGGAAAAACCTTTTGTTCAGTATGTTTGGAGTGACTGCTGAACGGTAATGGACTTTAACAAAGGCCATTTCTCTCTCCAAACACGCTGTTATGCAGCAACCTCCAGTGTGAAATACTGGTATAAAATATAATCTCCTCTTAAACTATAATTAAACGTAATATCTACAGATGAATGTACTTATCCCTGAGCCTCTGCATGTCTCCCCTGTTTGTGTCAGTGGGGACAACCAAGCTGTTGCTAAGAAAGATCTTTTGCTTCTGAAGAAATGCTGTGTTTGTTTCAAGGTCTTTGAGTGTCACTTCCATGGTGATGCCATGGGTACTGGCCCTCCAAGGAGGCCTCTTTTGGCTCTTACCACCAGCTGAAGTGTTGGTTTTCTAGTTTGCTCACAGATTTAGCTCTAAGTCAGGTTAATATCAGATAGAATGTGATAATTATATCAATATTAGTTTATGAAGATTCATCTTTCAGGTCCTGGGATCATGAATGGAACCTTTCTTTGTGTTTGTCTGCTTGTGTAAGTTTGTGTTGGGCATAACATGTGTGTGTGTGTTAAAGATTATCAAAAACAAGTTGTTTTTTATTAAAGTTTCATGGTGACTTTGCTGCCTTAATTCCTCAGGAAATTAGAACATTCTTAGATGTAACATATCTCAGAGGATCTCTGAAGGATTTTCTAAAATCTTAGGATGATATTGCTTCTAGTCCACGCTGTCTTCTCTGAGAATGTAGGCATGACGTGAGACAGCAAGAGATCTATAAACAATAACAGTATTTTCTGACTGTCAAAGTGTTCAAAGCAACATAAAATCTTATATAATCTTCAGGAATTTGCTCATTATTACAGAAGGAACATTTTATAATCCCTCCCTCTCACCATTAGAGGTAATCTGGTTGTTGTTTTTGAATTACAGGAATATCGGCTATTTGTCATTCATACAGCACTGATATGTTTTGTGTACCTGTAATGGTTTGCAAAACATCTATATCAGTCTGCTGCAATGCAAGGAGCAAAGCCCCATGATGGGTTCATGCAAAACTTTAGCTTTCTTGATGTTCACAATCTAGATCAGATGTCATGATCTTAGTGCTGATGACTGGCTTAATTAATAACTCCGTTCACCTGTCTAACTCTGCCTGGTTTCTCATCACTGCTCTTCCGATCCACCTGCTCCTGCCTATATTTAAGGTGCTTGCATCCAGTCATCAGGGACGGATTATTGTTCTCTCTAGCCTGTTCCTGTTCTGATCTGTTTGCCTGACTGGGTTTTGGACTCCTGCATGTCCTCCAACATCTGGGACACTCCGGACAGAACCCGCCACATCTTGTTGGCAGTCCACCGTCTGGATTCTACCTTGTTCTGTGGCAATGAACTGAACTTGTAAACAGGTTAGTGAATCACGTTCATAATCTTCCTCTGTTACGTTTACATGTTCACTAACCTGTGTTTCCTTCCTCCAGAGTTTCCTGCCTCAGACGTCCTAGCAGCTGTTTTTTTACAGACCAGTTTATTTTAACAAACACTTCCTGAGTTATCCCACCATCTGTCTTGCCTGAATACTGGGTCCTTCCGTTCTGAATTGTGACATCAGATGCTATGTTAGTTCATGTTCTACATTAAACTTTTGTTTACATTTTAAAATTAAGTTAGTATTTTGAAAAACTCAGAGTTCTCAGGCAGATAAAAAAATCCAAAGTCAGATCAGGTACTCTGATTACCTCTAGCCCTGGACCCTGTAATAATGACAGGACACTAATCATGTTATTTCTTAGACTCAATGCATTTAGATAACAATCATTGAACTTTATTGATCTAACATTGGAGAAATAAACCTCTGCATTTAACCAGTCCCCTGAGGGAGCAGTGGGCTGCCATTGTGGGGCCCCCGGGGAGCAATCGGTGGTAAAGGGTCTTTGCTCAGAGACCCAGAGTGGCAGTCTGTGGGAGTGGGGCTCGAACTCAGACCCTCAGGATTCCAAGCTCTATTCCTTAACAACTTGGCCACCACTCCCCCCACTTAAAGATACTCTTTCTTTTTAAAAAATATTTGAATGCTCTTCTTATTTTTGAAAGTAGCCAGACAGGAAATGGGACTAGAGAGACGAAGATAGGGAAGGTCAACAGGCTGGGATTCAAACCTCAAAATGCCCCATTTGGTTTTACTCTTTTAATGCTGTAGACTCCTTTATTTGTTTGTTTTATATAATTGCTTAAATATGCATATTTTATCTTGTTTATTTTATATTTATTCTTATATAATCTTAACTTAATCATAGCTATTTTTACAATTATATACTTTGACATTGGTCTGGAACCTGCAGAACGACCATAATTTCCATGTTAATGTGTTGAAATAACTAATACCAAATGAAACATGATGTTGAAATGCCACTTTTTCCCCCTATCATTTTAATATTTGACTGTATTGATATTCTTCACTAAAGGGAAACAGGACAGGGAGGAAAAGGCTGAGTCAAACCAAGCTTTGGGCCAAGCAGCAAGAGAAGAGAGATAGAGGGAGAGCAGGTATTAGAAAAGGATTAGAAAAGGAGGATACTGTGATGGAACTCTATATGTTTTAAAATTGAACTATCAATTGCATGATACTAGAAGTACAAATATGTTCAAAAGCTGGGTTTCCATAACAACAGTGAACAGATTAGGCACTATTATCAACACAATAGTATAATAGAAATCTCGGTGTCTATTCTCAACACTGAAGTAAATATAAATCAGCTCATTCAATTACCTTTTCTGGCACATAGAAACTTCAAAAGAAAGATGACATTAAAATCTAGTTTACAATTTTATAATGCCTGAAATGTCTGACAGGGAAAGAGGAACAGAGAAATGACTAGTCTATTCAAATATTGGAATGATGTTGCTTTTACCTCTTAAGACTCTGAAAAGGGCAGATTTATTTAATTGAATTCAAACAAATTTCAGGGGAGCAGGCCACTAAACCCACCAAAATGTGACTCTTGACCTCAATATTTATTGGGCCCTGCGTACGGCCCTGGGACAAATACATGTCTTACCATCAGAAGAGTTTCAAGCAGCAACGCGTCGCTGAACCTATCTTTGTTGACTTTCTATCCATGATCTATTCCCGATGTTATTTCAATAGTTGCTTGACCTCAGATAGATCTCACTGACTATTACCCTCTAACATGTCAGCTGAAAGATTAGGATTATTTCTGTGATCAGATACAATTGTAATTCATAACTGCAGTTGCATAATATCTAACAATGTAGCCTCATTTATAAATCCAAAAAAGTTAAAAAATGAAACTTTGTTTTCCAAGCTTAAAGAGTGGCACAAACAAAAGCCTTATTTTGGCTTTTGTGCATTACAAAGTCCACCCCTTTGTAATGCAGAGTCATTGTTGTTTACTACGATTCAAAAGTTTGGGGTAACATTGAAATGTCCTTTTTTTTTGAAGGAAAAGCACTGTACTTTTCAATGAAGATACATTTAAACTA
>NW_015150959.1:163651-165743 GCF_000732505.1 Cyprinodon variegatus
ATATATGTGTGTGTGTGTGTGTGTGTGTGTGTGTGTGTGTGTGTGTGTGTGTGTGTGTGTGTGTGCATTATTACTTGGAGCATTTTCAGGGCGATTTAGACCAGCCAGCGTTGAGCCCAGCCGCTCTGCCCATAAAAAACATGCAACACAAAGTTTAATGCACAACTCATTTTGTTTGTCAGAAACCTTCTCAGTCGAAAAAGCCACCTTTTTACTTGGTAAAACAAAATACTTTTTTTTTTAGATCAGGCCTTATCAAAGTTGGCCCCACTGTCCTGCCAGTTTTAGAGGTGCTGAAGCAGGAAAGCCACATAAACCTGCTGGACAGCGGCCCTCCAGGGCCAACTTTGGTCAGGCCTGTTCCAGAGCCACAAAGCATTCCTAACCCTTACAAAAGTATTTTCAGATTTCACTTTATTAAGTTACTTTTCTATAAAACCGAAAAAGCTCTAAAATAAAGCTAACATTAAAAACATTATGAAAATCAATGAACAGTACTTAGCCAACATTAAAAAATAAAAGCACAAACTGTTGGTGTATAAAAATACAGTATGTTCTTACATTCTTTGTTTTGACAGGTGCTAGACTAAAGGTGTGCACACTTGTGCAGCTAGGTTATAGCTGAGTTTATTTCTAAGAGCCTGTTATCATGTTTCAAACTCAGAAAGACATTTTACCAGGAGTTTTGAGTCACCGAGTGGCAGTGGAATAATTTAGTTCAGATACATTTGCAGTCTTTTTTTACTTTTAATTATTGGATTTTTTTTCAAAATCCATTAAAGATCATAAAAACACTGAGAAAACCTACTGAGTGCATCTAAGGGGAGTTACAACAAGTCTTTCTACTTTGCACATACCCTCTAGTTGAAAAAACAAAAACAAGTTCTTCTCCAAAGGTTGTGCAACGATTAACAACGAAGCACTGTGGGACTTTTGTTTTGGATGAGCAAGAGAAAACGTGAAAAGCACATTGAAGAGGCTGGATTCTATACTCACTCTTTTGGGACCCACTTAAATGTGAGTGTGCCAGCCTTCCATGAAAAGCTCATTTCCCTCTTTCTCTGAAGTCAGTAGTAGCCCCAAACAACGTCAAAAAGTTTTCTGATGCTCGGTACTTGCCAGAGACGGGTGGGAGTAACTCCCTGAGAAAAATAAAGGAGAACTTTAATGCCTACCTATTTTACTTTTACAGTGAAGTATTGCTCCTCTATTTGAGTTACATTTCTGGTTGTGCTACCCATCACAAATAACTTATTTGAATGAAAGAAGAGCAAAAAACCAAAACAGATGATTCTTTTAAAACAAGTATTAATGCATCTAGATTAAATTGGGTATGATTGTTACTTTTCTGTTTGCTGAAGCAATTGGAAGGCATGTTGATAAACAGTAAACAGCAAATACTGTAACTAAGTGTGATCAACCTGCTCTAAGTTATATAAAGTATTGTTTGAAGTAGTTGAAATGTTGAAAAATCTCACTTCTTGATGTTTTTCATTTATTAGTTAATTATGTGTATTTTTGTTTTGTTTTATTCTTTATGCTGGCTCAGAATGTAGGGGTTTGTTCTGGTGGGGTTGGTGCGATTAGCCCCCACTCTATCCCTCTCAGTTGTTTTGCCTTGAGCAGGACATTTTACCCTCCTTGGCTGCAGATGTGGTCAAAGAGCAGCCCAGCATTATCAGACAGTGAAAATGACTGAATGTTATTCAATACATAAAAGAACAGACACTATTTCCCCCCCTGAAATACTAAATGATGTAAAATTCATTCAAGGAAAATTAAATTTTCTATAAAACAGATAACATTTAGAATAATCTAAAAGAAATCGGTGTATACACAAACATGTCAGCAGTGCCTCCTCAGAGTGGATGAGTAAGAAAAACTACTCCCTTGTTGGGATCCTCAGGCTTGCCCTCCAGAGGGCGCCGAGGATCCTCTTCTGCTCTGTGTTTTTCCCTTAGGGCTGGAGTTTCTGTGGGGATCTGGAGATTGCCCTCTTTCTCCAGCAGAGTGCGCCGTGGGTCTTCTGGAGCTGGAATCTTCCTGCACACCTGTTGCTAATCCTCTCATCAGAAGACCTCTCCTTTATAAG
>NW_015150959.1:166583-167795 GCF_000732505.1 Cyprinodon variegatus
GGCTCCCCTGTTCCTGACCGGGAGCCGCAATCGGCGGGCTCCCCTGTTCCTGACCGGGAGCCGCAATCGGCGGGCTCCCCTGTTTCAGACCCTGTTCCAGAGCCGCAGTCGGCGGTCTCCTCAGAGCCTCCTCCAGAGCCGCAGTCGGCGGTCACTACTGAGCCTGTTCCCGAGCTGCTGAGGAGGGGAAGTGGTACCCCGTGGGGGTACCTGCTGAAGTTTGGGCGTCTTCCTCCTGAGAAGCTGCTTCGCCTTCGGTCCCGCGGCCGAACCCCAGAGCGTCAGCTTCGCCTCCGGCCCCGCAGCAGACCCCCAGAGCGTCAGCTTCGCCTTCGGCCCCGCGGCAGACCTCCGGAGCGTCATCTTCACCGCCGACCCCGTGGCAGACTCCCAGAGTGTCAGCTTTGCCTTTGACCCCGCAGCCGGCCACCTAAGACTCTGCTCCGTTACCGGATCCTCGGCCGGCCCCCAGAACCTCTGCCATGCCTCCGGCCCGGCGGTGGTCCCCCTAAGACGCTGCTTCGTCCCCAGCCCCGTGGTCGGCCTCTTGAGCATCTGTCTCGCCTCCAGCCCAGCGGTAGGCCACCTGAGAATCGGCCTCGCCTTCCGTCCCCGCTGGTCGGCCACCTGAGCAACTGTCCCACTGCCGGTTCCTCGGCCGGCCACCTGAGACTCTGTCCCGCTGCCGGTCCCTCGGCCGGCCACCTGAGACTCTGTCCCGCTGCCGGTCCCTCGGCCAGCCACCTGAGACTCTGTCCCGCTGCCGGTCCCACGACCGGCCACCAGAGACGTTGCCCAAGAAATCTTTTGGGTTTTCTTTTGTTTTCGTCCACCATAAGTGGATCGTTTTTTGTTCTGGACTCTGGTTTTTGCCCTCCTGGCCTGTTTCCCCCTTCGCCCACCCTGGGTGGGTTGTTTTTTGTTTTTTGGACCTTTTTTTCTGTTGGTTCTGGCCCTCCTCGCCCTAGTGCCCCCTCCGCCCGCCCTGGGTGGGTTGTTTATTGTTTTCTGGACTCTTTTTTTTTTTTTGTTCCTGGCCCTCCTTGCCTTAGTGCCCCCTCCGCCCACCCTGGGTGGGTTGTTTTTTGTTTATCTTTGTTGAACTTTTTCAGGGGGCGTCTGGAATCCGCCCTTGAGGGGGCCCTCCAGAGGGCGCCGAGGATCCTCTTCTGCTCTGTGTTTTTCCCTTAGGGCTGGAGTTTCTGTGGGGAT
>NW_015150959.1:169393-178492 GCF_000732505.1 Cyprinodon variegatus
ATGCTGCTATAGGCTTAGACTGCTGGAGGACATGGGGACCCCCATTTCATCATTCTTCTTCATTTGATCTCTATTCTTCGACTTTGCAGAACCTGTTAGTTCAATCTCTAACGTTCTCCTCTCTCTGCTTTTTCTCATAGTAGCTTCGCCTCATCTGTTCCTGTTTGGCTGTGACTCCATCCTGGAGAGAAATATCAGCTGTGCTGCTGCCATCAACACTTGTTTTTTTTTACAGATGTTGGAGATCGGCCTGTTTTTCCAGTGTCCTGTTTCTCTGTGACTGGCTGGATGTGATCAGCCTCTGACATGGGAGTTGGCCTAGAGTCCCCTGCCTGGCTGTGTGTTTTCTGGATGGTTTGTTTTTGCATCTCTGCTTCTGTCTCCTTGAACCCCAGTCGGCCTCAGCAGATGGCCGCTCACACTGAGCCTGGTTCTGCTGGAGGATTCTTCCCGTTAAAAGGGAGGTTTTCCTCTCCACTGTCGCTATATGCATGCTTAGTGTGAGGGATTGCAACCGAGTCAATGAGTCAATGCAATCAACTAGTTTTCCTTAGATAGACACTTTGAATCAATTTGACTGTATGATCTGGTGAACTGTAAAGTGCCTTGAGATGACAGGTGTTGTGAATTGGCGCTATATGAATAAATTGAACTGAATTAAATGAATTCGAATTCAGCCAGTGACAGCATTGGGAAAAAGTGTTCATATTTCATCTTGACATGGTAACCAGAGAAGAGAACGCAGCTTTGGTGGATAAACATCTGGCACATGGCAAGCCAAAGAGGTGTGACCAATCAGCCCCCTCTGTGTTGAGGACAGGAAAAACACAGAACACACTCTTTCCCTTCTCTCATTTTCCATTAAACTGGCTGGGGTCTACTTTTTCTACACCAAAATGGAGACCAAGGCCCAAAAGGACCCAGATCTCCAAAATAATCAAGAATAACTCATTGTGGTGACCTTTCAGAACCAAACTGTTGCAAAACTGAGCTTTTGCAACACATTTCTCTTGAATTTAGGAACTTACAGAGCCAGACTGGAGAGATGGCCTTCTAAAGACCCCTGCTATGAACCCGAGACAAAGAAACCCCTTGTTGCTTCTAGCCTGACTGCTGAGCTGCTGGATGAAACCAAAGCCTTCCAAATGGACATGGACAAAAAGGTTTGCAGGTCTGGCACAATTAGGGACAGAACAATCAATGTGTCTTTTAATGATGTTGATCATTTCATGTGTTTGCTGATGAGTAAAGACAACGCTAACAGGATGGACTGCATGCTACGCTATGCTGCAGAAAGATGTTTTGAGCTAAACTTTGGTTTTCCAACATAAAATCGACCTTAAACTGTAATATGGTTTTCAACCTTGTTTCCCCTTCCACTTTGCACATAGTAGTTTAGTTTAATTGAATTTCACTAGTTTTTAGTTAAGAGTTTTAAACTGAAATATGTTTGACTTGGAGCTGAATGATTTCTGTGCATAAACACTTATATTTTGAACAGAAGTTTTGGTGAATTTATTCCATGTATGTGCAGAATTAATTGTTTGAAGATGATTTAAGCTTGAATCACTCTTTCACTTATTGTTCTAACCCACAGCTAGTAAGGAGTGTGTTTGCAAACATTATATAACAACCGAAATAATATCTGAATAAATAAGATTTTTACCACCCCTACCGGGGAGGGCAAAAGAAATCTTGAAGTATCAGAAATATAAATTCCCAGCTGGCTGGGAATTGAATATAACTGTTATTCATAACATTAATTGGCATCCCTGGATGACCATTGAACAAAAAATCCTAACACCTATAAAGTGTGTTTAGAATTGAGGAAAGTGGAGTCTTGGTAAATGACGTAAGTGATCAGTTACCAGTATTCACATTAGTCAATGTCAAAGCACCATATAAGATGATTAAATGTAGATCCATAAGTAAAAGTTCAATGGCTGCCTTACAAGAAAGTTTGTCAAAACATTTGGTATAAAGTTCAGGTTGAAAATTATGTGGATAAAACATAGGAAAACTTCTTACAAATCTTCAAAGCTGCCTATGACTTACATTGTACAATTAAAGCATATACAATCAAAAGAAAAAAGCATGAAGGCCCTTGGATGACAAAGGATTTAATACAGTAAATGCATGTAGAAAGAAAACGCATTGTATAAAAAGACATTCAAGTAAATGTTCAAATAAACAATAGTTAACGAACATGCATTCCTGGTTTTTAATCATGGGGTAAGCTGGAAACCCCAAATAGAAAATGGTCAATCAAAAGTAGAAAGAAGTATAGCAATACTGTCCAGAATAAGAAACCTGCTTGAATATAGAGCACAACATATCTTGCATACTGTTGGGATTCGGAGGCTTGCCCACCAGAGGGCGCCAAGGATCCCTTCCTGAGGGCTGGTGCTCACCTGCAACACCTGTTTTCCATTTGCTCATCAAGAGGTACTTGGTTAAGGAGGCGGAGAGCTACAGTCCAGCGCCAGAGTGTTTGCCAGTTACGGTTAGCAAGCCTGAGCCAACCTGCCTGTCTGAATCTCTGACCACCTTGAAACCTGAACCTGAACCTGATCCGTTTTCTTCTTTCTGCCTCCCAGGTTGAACCTGCCTGAAAACCTGAAAACTCAGAAGAGTTTCTCTGTTGGAAATCTGCCTGCCTGATCTCTGAAGAACCCTGGAGAATCTTTCCTGCCAAGGACCTGCCTGCCAGCTCTCTGAAGAATCTAGAAGGGAAACCCAAACCAGAAATCTGCAAGCACTCAACCAAGCTCTGCCTCCGCCAAGCCCTCAGCCTGCCGACAGCCTCTGGACCCTCAAGGTTGCCCACCTCAGCCTGCTCCTCAAGAGAGAGGAAGAGAGAGAGAGACAAGCCTGGAATCTGCCCGCCAGCATTCTGACAGCCTCTGCCCAGCTCTCAGCTCTCCTCCTGCCAGCACAGGGTTCCCAACCAGAAACCTGCCCGCCAGCACTCAGACTGTCTCAGCCTAGCTGTAAGTTCACCTCCTGTCAGCACACAGCTCTGCTAGCCCTCAGCCCTCGGCCTGCCAACAGCCTCTGGATCCAAAAGGTTCCCTCCCCCTCTCTGCAGCTCTGCTCATCACCAGACCAGCGGGGAACCATATCCTGATCAGTTTCCCAAACCCTGGACTCGTTTATTAGTTAGCATTCCTTTAAATAAACCTTTAAACTTTACCCTGTCTCAGAGTGGTTCTGCATATGGGCTAGAGCCCCTCACCCATTATGACACATACATTAGTTATTGCATGGAGGCTATGTAAAAAGCAATCTAGATTCACTCATCAAACTTCAGAGAAAAGCTTTACGAATCATTCATAATTTTGGATTCCGAGATCATACTAATGCACTTTTCTCAAAATCTCACATCATTTATATCCAAGACTTACTAAAATTTAAAACTATTTCTGTAGTGTGCAAAGCAAGCTGTGATCTACTTCCTGGGAATATACCAAAAATGTTCTTAAATAGCGCCTTTATTCAAGTCAGGACACTTGACCAAAGCACTTTACATTACATTCATTCACCAATTCATTCACACACTGATGGTGGCAAGCTACATTGTAGCCACAGCTTCCCTGGGGCTCACTGACAGAAGCGGGGCTGCTGTACACTGGCGCCACCGGACCCTCTGGCCACCATCAGTAGACAATGCAGGTGAAGTGTCTTGCCCAAGGATACAACGCCACTGTCGCCCCAAAGAAGAGAATTATAATTTGAGAGGAGTATTTGTGTTGAGAAGATGTGATTTTCACACTACACTTAAAAGTTTCGGGCTATCTGGGTTAGATATGGTAATTGAAAGGAGTACCACATTAAGAAAATTCTAAATAATGTATAAATATGTTATCTTTAAGAAATATGCATGTGACCCAAAGATTTAAACATGATAACTTGCAACATTTTCGATATATAATACTAGATATCTTCTTCTTTCTATCCAACTGCTTTCAAAATAACACACTCTGTATTCTCCTTTAAGCAAAAGACCTTATATGTAATGTGACATGAATATTGTTATTGGGGGTAGGTTCTTAAATTCTACCTACTCCTTTGGGTGCTACTAAAATGTCTTAAGGTCTCAATATAAACGTTAAAGGTGTGATAGAATGATTCTACAGGGTATCTGGTCCTTAAGGTCTCTGAATAGGGTGTGTAACATTGGTTGGGCTGAAAATGGCATATTTTCTGTTCTATGAGCCCTAATGCAGCCTGGTTAAAAGCCCTAGAATGAAACGACAGGTTTTCTTACTTTTATGGTATGCTCATAAATATTCAGGTAAGCTGTGTGCTGATTGGTTGGTTTACAGTGAGCAAAGCTGCTGAGCAAAGACGCATCACAGCAACAAGCACTCACTCACTGAAACATCAAATTGTTGATATGGTAGGGTGACCAGACGTCCTCTTTTTCCCAGACATGTCCCACTTTTCAGACCTAAAGAAATGTCCGGGGGGAATTTCAAAATTGTCTGGGATTTTGGTCCACTACAGCGCAGCAGGACTGAGCCATCAGCTCTGCGGCTGGAACCCAGGTGGATGGGGGCACGGAGCCAGCGGGGGACGGAGTGACCAAACCCGACCAGCTGAGGGTAGCCTGGACACAGGCGGCCCTGTGCTTCCCCCCACCTGTCTTATAACAGCTCAATGACAGAATCTTCCAGCTTGCGGTTGTGATGGCCTTACGGTCGGAACAGCCCCTCGTTTCAGTAAAATAAGTTTAGCAAATCCTGCTTTGAACTGTCCAAGGTTTAGAAAGCTGTCTTCGGAAAAATGCTTCGAGCAAATGAACAGCTGAGCATCAAACTTTGCTGGGATCTTCTGATAGACAAAAATAATCCATGGCTGTCGAGTCTTTGGGTCCTTGGGAAGACTGAAAATGTTCTCCTTTCTCCGTGCAGCCTGGAACGCTGCATTTACACCTGTGGTTCTGGCTCATTTTCAATAGAATAACTGCCTGCTTTGTAATTGTTGTAGAAGTAAACTCAACTGTAGACTAAACAACTAAACTGGTGTCTTCCATCTACTTCTATTCATGTTCTTGGGCCGTGAACCAGTGGGCTGGTCTGGATGTCAATTTTGAGGCGTGACAAAAGTACAGGCCAGAACCACATAAGGCAACATCCATGAGTTTACATAAACTTGGGGCTTCTTTTGGTTTCACCCATTTTATGGTGGAAGTTTAGAATTGTGAGATTTGAGATAAAGTAGATGTTGATGGGGTTTGAACTTCTCTGCACGTTCATTTCACCCACTGAACTATCGTTATTCATCTATGGCGATGGAAACTCGGTTTTGCATTCTATGACCCCTTTTAATAAAAATAAAGGGGAACTCAGATATTTATCCTGCTTTGCACTGCATATCAAATAGCACTTTGACGAGCCATGTACATCATTTGATGTTACTCACAATATTCAGTGCTTATGGGAGTTTCTATTGAGCAGCATTTATTGGACTAAAACATGGAGTCATCTGCAAACATAAGAGGATTTATCAGTGTTTCATCTAACATACATCCCGTATAACAGGCTGTATTGGAAGTTTATGAAAATATAAATGAAATAAAGGAAGAAAAAAAAATCTCACCTGATCTAACACTGTTTCCTTAAAATAAAGCTTCTTTCAAGTTAACAGGGTTCACTTAATTACGTAGCACTAGATGTCTCAGCAAATAGGAAAGGAGTGGAAACAACATTTTTATTCATCATGTGCAGTGTTTTTAAAGCTGCTTAATAGTCACGCTGTGACATGCTGCCTAGGTCCCTGAGGAAGGTGGGTAACCCTGAAATAATGCTGCACATATTTATACTTAATGCTGATACTGGTAAATCACAGATACCACACATAGCCAGTAGTGAGAGAGAAAAGAAATGCATCATAACACCATAAACAGATTATCTTATCAACCTAGAAAATGCTTTTCTTCCTTCTGATCATTTTGTAAGGATATTATTTAATTCAATTCAATCCAATTTCGTTTAATTCAGTTTATTCAAATTTTTCCAGTTCACAGCACATGTCATCTCAATGCAACTTAGAGAGATGAGTCAATCAAATCATACAGACAGAATGGTTCATAGTTTTATTATCATTGGAAAAAGGCTTCTTGGTTTGAGTTATTGACTTAAAGGACACATTGCTCCTGAATGAGCATACGGTAACAGTAGATATTCACTTTCCTTTTGTTGGTGAATCTCCCCTAACTGAGCCTTCATGCAGCAACAGGAAGAGGAAAAACAACCTTTTAATAGGAAGACGCATCTAGCAGAACCAGAACCAGCCTCAGTGTGGCCGACTGGGGTTCAAGAACACAGAAGCAGACACACAAAAGCTCCAAGGGTGGCTCTGTCTAGGAAAGAAATGGTTAAGCAGATGAGTTCGGAGCCGGTTTTAGTCTCAAAGGGACAGAACAACACACAGAATAAGTCATAGTAAAAGCTAAACCCGTAGCAATGTCTAGGAGGGAAACAGGACTAAACACTAAAAAAGAGGCCCAACTCTATCATCTACATATAATAAAGGTGTTGATGGCAGCAGCACAGCTGATGTTTCTCTCCAGGATGGAGTCACAGCCAAACAGGAACAGACCAGATGAAGCTACTATGAGAAAAAACAGAGAGAGCAGAACGTTAGAGATTGAACTAACAGAGTCTGCAGAGTGGGAGAACAGAGATATTTATTAATTTAAATAAAAGTTTTTAAGTTTCCCACTGTCTGTCTCACCTTGATTATTGGGTCCACCTGTCCCATTTTCCTGACAGAAGCAGGTGGATCAGATGAGCACTACTGAGAACTGTGCAGAGAGGCCAGTCATCAGGGCCAAGATAATGGCAGTTTCACATTAAGGATAGGTTAATAAATAATACTTTTGGGAATTTTACGACAAATTATTGGTTCCTATAGTTTTTTTTTGTGTAAAGTACTATCAATAAGAGGAATGCAGTGTGGGGGCCAACCCTTTCACGAATTAGAGCTGTACTGCTAATTTCCAACTTGGATGACATGATGCAGAGCTGGCAACACAGTGATGTGGGAGGAGTGTGTGCAAGCGGGGGGGCTGGGTTAGGGGAAGACTTATCTCTTTGAGCTTAGAACCCATTCATAACTGCTTTCATTGCTGGTATTTTGTTTTTCTAATCTACAGCGTTATGTAAAAATCAAACTGCCAGCTGCCAAAACTGCCAAACTTACAGCCAGACTATAAGACTAATCTAAGGAGCATAGTAACGCAGCAGCTGGATGTGTTTGTTTCTAACTGAGGGCCTTAGCTTGACTATGGGATAACAGGCTTCCCTCTTGCTCTCGCTAATAGGTGCTAATTACATTTTCTCTCCACTGGTCAATAAGCGTGAGGAATGTGGCTGTATCTGGAGTAAGGCTTTGGAGCAATGGCCTGTCAGCACATTCTTCTGAATGCAGTCAAACACCTCCTGTAGCACAAAGGTGGGAAAAAAACAAACTGCTGGGAAATGATTTCCAGGCAACACTTTCTAATCTGGATATGTGAAAAGAGAAGGTTGAACAAATGTATTTACAGATAATAAGGAAAAAACTGATTAACTCTTTAATGACTACATGAAACTTCTCATTATTTTGTATTACTTTTCAGAAAAACAAATACTCATATAGATGTATTACAATTTGAGTTACAGATAATGCAACTCCAATTTTTATTGTCTGTAAATCAATGAAATATATGTATAATCTAAACATAAATAAAATAAAATAAAATCATTATTTTCAACAAAATCAACTCCAAACCTAATGGGGCTAATTTTTGCGCCTGCTTGCCAATTGATCAACCCATAGTTCTGCTAAATTGTTTTGAAATCCAAGATTCCTTTGATAGCTGCCATCAGGTCATCTGTGTGTTTGGTCCTTGTGTGTCTCGTCTTCCTCTTGACAGTAGCTCATAGATTCTTTGGGAAAAGGTTAGCCTTTTGGCATCAGAAATGTCAAACAATCATGGTCATTAAATCAGCTTTTGGTACCTTTTGCAGTATAGTTTGTCTAGTCCAGCTGGAAAACAAAATCAGGGCCTGATCCAGGCGTCACCTGACATAAAATATGTTTCCTGTCTCCTTGAACCCCAGTCGGCCTCAGCAGATGGCCGCTCACACTGAGCCTGGTTCTACTGGAGGTTTCTTCCTGTTCAAAGGGAGTTTTTCCTCTCCACTGTCACTACAAGTGTGACAGTGAAATCTTACATGCTCGAGGAAATATGAGGACAAGGTGCTTTTTGATAAAGTGTGTGAATATATTGAACAGCCTCAGAACAAAACACAACCATTATAATGGTTGCAGTTATGCCTCATGTGACAATGTAGGCCCCAAAGGCCAAAGGTCACACACAACTTAATTTAGTAAAATGTAGCCATAGTGAAATTGTATGTTGACTTTAAATGGTTCTCATCATTGCTGGTGGCCTTTTCTTCCACTTGCAGTTGTGTAGACTTAATGCAAATAGTTTGAGAATAATTGCCTAGATTTTTGTCTGTAAAAGCAATATTTTAGTTATTTTCACTGCTTGAAATGAAAAGTATAGCCTAACCATGTTAGATCTGGTGCATGAGTGGCAGAGATAACTCAAATTCCCTTTCTACAGTCATCTAAACAGGGCAGTTATTGAAATCAACTAAGTCAATTTGGTTGCTCAGCTTGCTTTAAAACAACTTCCTTGACAAAGCACAAAGTAGAAGATACCTGACTCAGTTTAATATGCAGCATGTTGTGTTTGATCATGCAATGTCCCCATAAAAAGCGTGAAACAGTGCCAAAATTCCCTAGTGGCCGAGGGTGGTATCACAGGGACCTGATTGGGAAGGTGCCACAGACACTATTTCACGCTTTATAGTTAATTAGATGTCATCACAGACTGTGTCACAAATAAAGTATTTTACTGCATTTTGAAAATACAAAAATACACAATAGTACGTTTTAAGATAAGTTGAGGCGAGATCATTATACTTTAAGCTTCACCTTATGGACAGCAGCCAAAACTAACCGCAGCCTGTCTGCAGCAGTCAGCGCTAACGTTAGCCCGTCTGCAGCAGTCAGGGCTAATGTTAGCCCGTCTGCAGCAGT
>NW_015150959.1:179212-182132 GCF_000732505.1 Cyprinodon variegatus
GAAGCAGTCAGGGCTAACGTTAGCCCGTCTGAAGCAGTCAGGGCTAACGTTAGGCCGTCTGCAGCAGTCAGGGCTAATGTTAGCCCGTCTGCAGCAGCCAGACCTAACAGGGCCGTGTCTCTGCATAGCGGTGTGTGAAGTACCGCTGGCTCTGATGGAGTTTTTTTGTTTTATTTGGCAAAGCGTTCATTTGATTTGTATTTATCTGTTAATTATTATTCCACCACTTAATGTAAAAAACTTATTCTCTAGTATTATTATCTAGAGAATATTAATAAGTGTTCTTTTCAAGAACATACTTGGCGAGAACCTAAGCTGAATTGAGTATCAGTCTACACCAGGAAACAATGGATGATTATCAGGTTTCTCCAGCATTGCAAAAGATGATCCCTAATTTGAATCAGGTTTGCTGGAATAGAGATAAATCTAAAAGCAGGGAGCCAACTTGCTATGAATATACTTGTAGTTTTTGTGGGGGGACTTTTTCACCTAAAGCAGAGAGAACGTAACCCGCTCCACACAATGATCAATATGGTGAGGAGATGAATAAATGTTGTTCTGTGTAATATTGTTATGTGATACAGAAGGTTTTTGGAAAAGTTTCTCTGCATTATCATTTTGAGAATGATCTTCTAAAGCAAAACTATATACTGGAGGAATACTTTATTAATTAACATTTTTAGGTTTCTGAATTGTGACAGGCTTGTGAGAAAATACAGTTACTTCTTTACAAATAATGCCATAGATCAGCACACGATCCAAACTATGACGACAGCCCTGAATTGGTTTAGATTTTATTTTCTTATTAGGATGTTATGTTTTGACTTTAATACTAGTAATACTTTAAAATAAAAAAATATTACTAGTATGTATTATCTATTATTATATGTTTTTATTTTACACATTTTTGAGCAACCAGCTCTTTGTTGCTGTTTTGTTAATGACACTATATTTATCAAAGTCTTAAGAAACAAAGAATTAAGAATTTCATTATAGAATAAACCAATTTAATAAAGTAGCTTTTTCAAAATGAGCGAGACAAGTAAGGCTCTTATTAAAGAAGCTAAAAGAAGAGGTACATTTTAGCCATAACTTTTATCTTTTTAGTAAGGGCTCAGACTTTAGAAAGTCCCACACTTTGTATGCAAACACAATGAACCTAAATGCCACAAGGACACATGCTACACATTCCCCCTATTAATGTTTATACAGAACTAACGTGCTGCGTATAGCTATTGGACCAGATGAAAAAATGTTTTCTCTAATTTAAGCCTCCTGTCATAGTTACGATGGGACCAGGCTGAGGAAGGAGAAATCAAGCCGAAGGTGAATGTTAAGCTGGACCTACAGATTAGGAAAAGACACAATAGAAACATAGAAAGACAGATTAACTGGAGAGGAATTCTTATGAGAAATTAGGAAGTTCTTTAACAAATAGGGAGGAGACCAAATGATTGGATCAGGAGAACGAAAGGCTGGTAGATGAGGAAGATGCCAAGGAGTCAAAGGAAGGTAAATAATAGATGCAGAACATTAGGAAACCCACCAGAATATAAAACTCTTCGAAAATGTAACACAATACTTCCTGCTCCGGCCAGATTCTCTATAAAACTGGATCGATTGATTTCTTTTCCAACAAATAATGAACAGAAAACATAGATTATGTTTAGTTAACCACATTTACATTTTAAACTCCCCCAGAGACCGGGTACCCCCAGATAAGCCCAGTGTGTTCTTGTTACTCATCTCCTATATGGCAACAAACAATTCTGGGAAGCAGCTGAGCACAGGCAGGAAGGATGAGAAGGTCAAACATTCTTCCTCTGGTTATTTGCACTCAGTGCCCTTGTGGGAAGATTTAGGAAAGCTGAAAAAAAGACAGAGAGAAGGAGGCGACCAAACCCAGCTTCCCTCTTGTGAAAGAACAGAAGGAAACCCCGATAGTGAGCCACTCTGATCTATGAAGAAATTCAATCACACAAACAATTATTCACTTTCACACACATGAACGCCCCCCGATACACACACAGATATCTTACTATGAATATATTGCTAATAAAATCCCACATTGGGTGAAAAGGAGTTCCCTCTTCTCTTCACATAGCTAGTGTTTCATCCTGACAGGGTGGGAGGAGGTGTTTTCCTTTAATATACTGTAGCCTCAGATGGCAGGGGTCCAGGACCTGGTATCCCAGCACAAAATTAACAAAGGGCTGTTAGTGGAAAGATTTGAGCTAACAGTGAGACCATTTTATTGGAATGATCCATGTTTATCCACAATCCACCTTCAGAACCAAACCCTCCACCCGAAACACAGGAAGTCCAGAACATGGCAGCCACTAAGCCTGGTAAGACAAATTAAATAAGGGGAGGTTTCTTCTTTCCTGATCTAGTAGCAAAATGCAGCTTATAGAGAATATCACTACAAATCTTTAACTGTTTGTGTAAAACTGGACTGTAAGAAATTGAAATCTAAATAAGTAAAGTTTTCTTAGAATAATTGAATTAAGCAGGTAAAGCTAATGGAATAACACAATTAACATTTAAAATAAAAAAACAATAAATTCTGTATTGTCTCATTTCAAGTGCATACTTATATGGCTAATTTCTTATCTTACTCAAACTAAGGGTAAAAACAAATAGAAATTTGTACTTATTTAGCTTTTGCAATGTAGGCTTCCTTTTATGAGGGAGTGCAAAGAGCCATAAAACACAGAATACCAAAAACAGAATTACCTCACAGACAAGAATAGGCATCAATTTAGACATTCAATAAGCACTAACTTTGATCTTAATATCAAACATGGTGAAGGTTCTAATTTACATGAACACTGATAGAAGCCACAGCCAAACAGGAACAGACCAGATGAAGCTACTTTGAGAAAAAGCAGAGAGAGCAGAACGTTAGAGATTGAACTAA
>NW_015150959.1:184712-191822 GCF_000732505.1 Cyprinodon variegatus
ATATGTGAGAAGGAGGATTTTAAATTCTATTCTGGATTTAACAGGAAGCGAATGAAGAGAAGCCAGGATAGGAGAGATATGATCTCTCTTTTCATTTTCATCAGAACTCTGGCTGCAGCATTTTGGATCACCTGAAGATGCTTAACTACAGTTTGTGGACTTCCTGATAGTAAATAATTACAATAGTCCAGCCTTGAAGTAACAAATGCATGGACTAGTTTCTCAGCATCACCCCTGGACCTTTAACAAGATTTGATAAATCAATTTGCTTACATCTCATCTAATTGTCTGGCTAATAAGCCTTTTTGTGTCAAGAATGGTTGAATAAACTATATTCACTGCTCTCAGTAAAAGTGAACATCTAAAACCAGCATGTGACGCAGTAGCATTAAGCTGGATTTTTAAAACAAAGCACAACTGCTACTGCTGCTGCAATGAGTACCAAGTCTCATGAAAGGCAGGTACCACTTTGTTATTTACTCAACTTGAAGAATTGTACTGAATGTACAACCTCCCTTTTGCGAACACTTTCTACAGGAGCCTTTCTAGGTGGGTATTGTGTAGAATTCAAATTGAACTTCATCTCAAGGCACATTACAGAGATAGTACAGTCAGATAATTAAACGGTTCTAACAAGAAAGACCAGTTAATTGAAATTGCAAGACATACTATCTTTGGATGAGCTTGTGGTGATGTTATTTGTTTGAATTTTGTCTTGATGAGTCTTGAGCCATAACTCACAGCGAGCTTTCATGCAGCGACAATGGAGGCAACCTCCAACAGAACCATTGGTTCTGGGTGTGTTGGATTTCAGCGGCTGCATCCTCCAAGGATCCACTCTACCTGGACTGGGTCCTTCGGGGGCTATGAAAATAATGAGGCTGGAAGAGTTTGACTATGGATTCAAACACGTCCAGCCTTCTCTGGCCTCTACAAGTACTACCTCAGCGTACACTATGTTGCCTAGCAACCATGAAAGTTTACAGGCAAAGCAGGCAAAGAATTTATGCCAAACTTCTCACTACTGTTCTGTGTGCTAATGACATTGTTGAGGAGATTCAGCAGCAGTACTGTCGTCTCAGATATCAGATTTATAGTCACCACACTGTAGATGATGGAATCTGTTCTTAAAAGTCAGCCAGACCCATTTATACAGGGACAGACAAAAACATTTCAATAAACCAAACATAACCTGCCACATATCTGACTCAATAAAACATAAAAAAAATATATTTTTATGAGTTTCAGGTGGAACTATTTACATACTGGTGTTACATTAAACTGCACCTCCAATATTCACTACTGTTTGATGCCATGTCCCTTTTTCCTCTGAGCATGGAGCAGCTGGTTTGCTTCGACTCGCAATGAATCATGGGATACCCAAAGCTACGGGGGATACAGTGCACCCGTCCTTCAAAACGGGCAAAAAGAAGGCTGCATTTGTCTGCCTCATAAAGAGGAGCCTTCTTACCTGAATAGGCCTCTGTGTCATGCTATGACATAATCAGCCAAAAAAATTTGGCCTTCAGAGAATGCAGCTGTTGCACCCATTGTGATAGGCCTTCTCCAGAGGCCAACTTGAATTTAAGGTGATACAAGCAGACATACAGAAATAAGCAAATATACAGAAGGTAACTGGTAATTGCTCCATAAGTGACCCAGTCCAAGGAAGACACAGCCAGGCAGACTAGCTTAGAGTCAGTTCTCATGTTAAAGGAAAAAAGAGAGCACATACAGTTAGTGAAAATAACAGTATATACCCAGCTCCAACATCTATAAACAAATGTGTTGAAGGGAGCAGCACAGCCAATATTTCAATTCAGGGTGGAGACAAAGTCAAACAGGGACAGATGAGAAGAAGCTACTATGAAAATAATAGGCAGAAACAACATAAAGTTATGGATTGAACGAACAAATACTGCAGAATGGGAGTGCCAAGGTTTGGTGTAGGTTGAGGACTCAAGTGCAGAGATGAGGAGACAGAGATGGGTAGATTTAATCAAAAATGGCAACAGAAACAAAATATATTAACAAAATACAAGAAACCAAAGAAACAAAACAAACAAACGTCGACAACAGAGAGAAGCAACACACAGGGAGCAAAGCAATGAAAAGAAACCAGCACTGAGGAAACTGCACAGTGTCAGGATTTGGTTGTGGTGTGAGGACCCAAATGCAGAGGCAGGGAGGCAGAGGTGAGTTTCTTGTGGATTT
This sequence comes from Cyprinodon variegatus, assembly GCF_000732505.1. Taxonomy (NCBI): domain Eukaryota; kingdom Metazoa; phylum Chordata; class Actinopteri; order Cyprinodontiformes; family Cyprinodontidae; genus Cyprinodon; species Cyprinodon variegatus. The sequence goes on from NW_015150959.1 coordinate 186,927, forward strand.
AATGAAGGGTTAACAAACAACTGAGGCAGGAATCCAAAAAATCCAAAAATCAAACGTAAAAAACAAAGTCAAACAAACCAGAAACCATGGAGACATCAAGGGGGAAAACTATCACAAGGAGAAAGACTCAGAGAGACGAGTTGGAGGAAGTTAGACAAGGAACGGGAACAGAGAGTGTATTTAAGGGAGACCGAAACAAAAAGAGGACTAACGAGCAGATTGGGAGCAGGTGTGAACAGAGCAGAACAGGAAAGGAGCTAGGGAAAAAGAAGAACACAAGAGGGCAGCAGAGGGCAACAAATAAAACCTGAAAACTGAAAATAACCAGAAAACACATTTAAAAAAAATTTTTAATCACTAATACTACAAAACATGGAACAAAGTAAAACAGAATACATAACAGAATAAAAACTGTGACACACAGGGAGAGTATATATGGGAGCCAGAACAAAGACTGGGATAATCGGCTGATGGGAGCAGGTGTGGATAGAATCAATTAGAAGACGGGGTAAAAGAGACTGGAACAAACAGAGAGCAACACAAAAAACACAACACTGCTTAAAAATAACTAGAAAACAACTACAATGACACAAAATGGAAAATACAATTACAAAGAAAACAGAATTAAATAAATAAAAATGTAAATGACAACTCAAAAAGTCCACAAAGGGCACGTTCATGACAGGGAGACTAGAGATAGAATGAAGCTGAATGATGAAGTGGTCCCTGTGTCCTCCAGCAGCATAATCTTATCGTCAGGACACAGAACAGAGGGCCCAGCATTCAAAGCAGACAGTCAGATGTCTCAAAAGCATTTAATTAAAATTGTAGGGAAATGGCTGTTCCAATGGATGCAGTTTAGAATTCTCCCAAGTGGCACCAGAATTTACACGAGTAAGCTAAGTGAATGTGATTGGTCAATTATCAAGAGGGTTAGGGTTAGGGATTCTTGTGGCGGAAGGTTCGCAAGCAAGATTTGTTATAGCCGGTTTCTCTTAAGCATCTTGCTAACCAGTTAGCAACTTAGTGCTAGTAGGTCCAAATGGGAAATTCCATTGGGACCAAGTAGCACTAAATTGGTGAATTAGAAACGACACTATCAAGGAACGCTTTGGACATGCAAGAGTTCCTGGTATCAAGGAGTTTTGAGTCGGAGGTCGTAGAAGAGTTTCCTCCGTTATAAATGTTTTATTTAGAGGAGGAAAGCGGGGACGAAGATGTTGTGGAAGAGGACGCCAGGGCGGCAGAAGCTTGGTTTGGTGTAGAAGGCTTACAGCCGTACATGTTGGAGCCCTTGCCTCGCAACGCTGCCAGTTCTGTTAGCTCTACGCCTGCTGAAGACACAGACGTCCATCCCCGTGAACACTGGGACGGAACTCGTCTTATTGTTTAAGAATCTAAAGAAGAGGATGATCACTGTTGTTTATAATCTTTACGTACTTTGTGAAATCCTCTCCAGAGGTTCTAGAGGAGTTCCTAGAACAGAGCCAAACTTCTCCATTAGCTTGTTGAGCTTTTTTAAGTTATTTTCATTGATGCTGTTACCCCAGCAGATGATAGAGGAAGAGATCACACTCTCCAGAACAGAGTGAGACTCCATAACAGATCTGAGTTGTAGTTTGTCCTTAGAGAAGATTGACATTATTGGAATATAGATCAATTTCTCTCCTGTTTGGTCTGGTTTTGTCTGCTTGTTGCATCTTGATACAGGAAGTTGTTACAGCAAATAACTGAATGATGACAAAATGATACCTTAAAAGTCCTTCATCTAGTACTTTTAATGATTAGTCAGATACCTCTTAATATTCAGCAACAAAGCAATTATGAAATAAATCAAAATAAAGAAAAGAAGACGAAAGAAAAAGAGTAACATGGTATGTGAATATACCTGGTATTTATGTCTTAAACTGAATCAGGTTTAACAGAGGGATGATGATTTACCCTTGCTTATATGAAGGGATACTTAAAAATATGGAACAGGTGGGGAAAAACTGTTCTGCATTGAAACAGAAGCAGACTCGTGCTTTTTTTCCCTTTTATAGATAAAATCATTTTACATCTGTACTTTGTAATAATGACGGTTTTCTTTGATATAAATAAGTGTGAAACCAATCTCTATCTAGGACATTCCTATTGAGGCAGTCTTTGTTAAAGTCTTTAAAATTCACAGCATGTATTTGAGTTATCAATAACCTACATAGTGTCTTAATCATGTGTACGATTTAAAGTGAACAGGTTCTTTGCTCATGCAAAGAACCTTGCTAAGAGACAAACATATAATATACATGTGAGCCTAATCTCTTCTTAGTGTCGGATACATTGAAGGAACCAGGTGTTGTAGTGAGATTGAACAGCATGGCCTCGGTGCTCAGTGGAAACCTCACTGTTATTCCATTGAGAGTAAAAGGATCCACCCTTTTGTTATTGTTGTCATTTCAGTGGCCCCACTACAAGTGAGAAAGAGAGAGATAACAGCTTAAGCCGAGCACAGATGGCTGACTCTCAATAAACAATCTCTGATCTTTGTTGGCTGTCTGAGCAGATGTGGGCAAATCAAACAAATAGAAAGGAGCGTCAATCAGATCCAGATTTTCTTTGTTATTGAGAAAAACCTTTAATGTTTCTGTGTAAATCGAATAAATTAGAAAAAAATCTTAAAGGAGGAAATCATTATTATCTAATAACTCCAATTGTTAAATGTCATTTATGTAACATAAGATCTGTTTCTTCAAAAAGTCTGGTAGTTAATGACTTTATTTGTCATAATCACATTGATGTATGTTGCCTTACAGGTACTTGGCAGCAACATGAGGATTATGTATAAATGAGGCAAGTCCTAATTATTTAAAATTTGACATACCCAGAAATTCTGGACAAGGAGGAGGAGTAGCAACAATCTTTAAGTCTGACTCCAAAGTCAGTTAATAATTACAACTCCTTTGAACATTTGTTCTTTAGTTTTACTCATCCAAATTGCTAAGAATGTCAAAACTCAGAGCATACGTAGGAATTAAGGCAGACAGATCAGAGTGATTTCAAAAAAGCGTTTATTAACCAAGCCTAGAGGAATGAGTGGCACCTAGTAGGATGATTTCTCCACGGCATGCGGCGGGAGCTACTCAAAGAGTTCCAGGAGTGAAGCACAGCAGACTGACAAGAAGTCAGCAGATGCGAAAGAGCAGAAGTATCCTGAGGGAAAGTCCAAAGCCAGCATTTATGCAGGAGCAGATTTCCAGGCCAGAAGATCAGAAATATGAAGAAGTACCAAAGGCAAATGAAAGTAGAGGTCAACGGACAGATCCAAGGTCATTAGCGGGCAGAATCCAAATAGCAGTCCAATGACGGGTAAGGCAATAGGGGCAAGCAAAACTCAGAAGTCCAGAGGCAGAAACTAGTCAGGATCAGGTAATCAGAAATACACTAGGTACAGAAGAGAACTCTCACACTCAGCTCAAATAATTCTGGCACTGATGGCGGAGAACAAGCAGTTTAAAAAGGAACTGAAACAGGTGGATATGACTAGTGCGAATAAAAAGTAGGCGGACAGGTGGAAGAAATGAACCAATAATCAAGTCATCAGTACCAAGATAATGACAAAGTTACAAAAGCTGTTTTTATGTAACATTCTAGTTGCTAATTGAATCGTGTTGAATTTTGACAGTGTCATCATAGTGGGTGATTTTAACATCCATGCTGACATTGAAGGTGATAGCTTAAATGCAGACTTTAATGCTATCTTAGATGCTATTGGCTTTGTTCAAAATGTGAATACTCCAACACATTCTCATACTTTGGACCTTGTGCTAACATTAAATTTGAAGAAATAATAATATTTCCTCACAACCCTATCTTCTCTGGGCACTTTTTAATAACCGTCAGGATTACTCTAACATTCTCACTTTAACATTCTCCTCCTCCACAAGAAGGTTTCACTTTAGCAGAGATTCCGATAATGCAGCAATACATTTTAAAGAATGTGGTCCACTTTCTATCTCCTATGTTTCACCGCACAATATTCCATAGGGCAACCATTTAATTTATTCCCCTTCACAAATTGATTTGTTGATGGTGTTACTAGTTCCCTGCATACTGCCTTAGACAAGCCCTTTTAAAAAGGAAAAACTGTTAAATATAAAGTTGGCTCCCTGGTTTAATGCTTTAAAGATAAATGCGAGGTAACTGGAGAGAAAATGTCCTTCGACATGCCTACGGGAATCCTACCTAGTCTGAAAAACAGTTTCCTGCTTTTTAAATAACTTCTCAGCAGGTGTGCTGATTGCAGCTGAAACATACAGTTTTTTGACCATTGACATAGTCGTTATGTTTTGTTGTGGTCGCTGCATTGCAGCCAGAAAGTTCACGCTTTGGCTGTAAGTGTACTGTAAATGTACGACAGCAAATGCATATTGTTCAAGAGCCAAAGGAATCAATAAATGCTCTAAAATAAGTTCAAGCTTCATTCATTGGCTCCAAGAAGGCAACACGTCAACTAAGTGCTTAATTTAACCCCTAGGCAAAAACCTTATACTTTGTTTTATGTGTGTTTGTTTCAGAATGAGACAGGGATGGGCTGTGACAGAGAAAGTTCCAGAATTATCCAGCCAGCCTGTGATAATGATGCTGTTCTACCAGACTGCGAGAGTCCAGCATCATCCTTTCAGCTAGTAAACAGTGTACTTCTGAAAGATGATCCAACACTCTGGCCAAAGCAGTTGTCTGATCGTGAATGTTGCTCAATATTACAGAGAGGACCTTAAACGTAGACAGAGTGTCTGCCTCACAGACTAAAACTGGTAGTTGGTCTGCCTCCCATTCTAGTTTTAGAAATTCTAGGAACCACTAGTAAACCTGCAGATTGAGAGCGAAGTGCTCTGTTAGGAACATAAGGAACAATCA
>NW_015150959.1:191947-219101 GCF_000732505.1 Cyprinodon variegatus
TCATCAGAACTCTGGCTGCAGCATTTTGGATCAGCTGAAGGCTTTTAACTACAGTTTGTGGACTTCCTGATAGTAAAGCATTACAATAGTCTAGCCTTGAAGTAACAAAGGGCAGCATATCACCATCAGCCCTGGAAAGAATATTTCTATTAATATTAATAATATTTTTTCTTTTTGCAATATTCTGCAGATGAAAGAAGAATCATTAAATGGTTTTACCCTTGATTTTTATGACCTATTATTAACTAGAACTGGAAGTTCTAGTGAATTAATATATTCATAATCTGCTCGTAAAATTGCTGGTGAAGATTCTCAGTCGTCCAGGTCATAGTCATTCCTAAAATAAAAAGTAAAAAAAACAAAACACTGGACTTTTTTTCAAGTTTGAAGACTTTCCCATCCCATCCGGGAAGCTTTTTCAATCCAAGAGCTTTTAATTCTTTTTCATTTAAATTGCTGATTAATCATTAGGGCTGTATGATTTGGAAAAACTTAAATTGCAATAATTTTCAGCCAATAGTATGGTTATGATTTTAAGTTTAATTTTCTTTGGCACCAAACACAAGCTTCTACATGTTTTCTATCAGGGTTTCAGCTTTTCAAGACATTGAATGCTTGTTTCTCCACGGTCCATTGTTGCAGGACTTTTCCTGTAATAGGTAAAGTCCTTGGTGTGAATGTAAATGTAAGGTAAATCTAAATATAATGTTAAGAAAAAATTAGTGTCTTTTAGTGCAATTTTAAAAATGTGTTATTGTTTTTATGCAGGTATGTTGCAAAGGGAATTCATTGTCTAAACAACATCAATTTAAGATTTGATTTCATGTTAGCCGTAGCTAAAGGGAGACTACTGTGAGTTATAAAATTAACCCCTACAAAGTGTCTCTTGTTATTGCATCAGATTTTTTCAAATCTCTTTGAGTTCTGCTGTTGGACGACTGGACTGGACCGAATCAGACGGTTTGAGCCAACCGAACCGGGTCAGAAAGTCTCTACCACTCCACCAAGCCAAACAGTGACATCCATTATTCCCTCTTTCCATCTGGTTCTTAATAAGTGCTCTGCTTAGGTGAATTACGTAAAAAGATGGTTGTGTTTTATTTGAAATATGCTTTCTGATTTAGCTGCTGATGGTATTAGGAGTTTTAACTGAATGCTAATGCTCACTGAGCCGACTGAACAACGTGGATCTGATAAGAATGCTACAGTGACTGGCTAGCATCCTCATGTCCGGCCATATTGTAGAGGTCATGTTATGTGCTCTAACTTTCCTTTTTTCCAGCTAGACCGACCCGAACCAGACCGCCTGGGGTCAGCTAAGCTAACCAATTATCGTTCAGCTTCGTCCAATTTTAAGGCATTCCTGGATCATTCTCCATTTTTTCTCGGTAAAAGTGAGTGAAACTGTTTTGACTGCATTTAACATCTCTGCCTTAAATGCATTAAGCTTTAAAACTTGAAAATTCCTCAGAGACTCTTGAACAGACTTTTAAACCCCTTTTTATTGGCTTTACTTGTGCTTATTTTCTCTAAAATTTAGTGTCTGTATAGTTGCATGATATATTACCACTGTGTGATTATTAGCTAATAAGGGTACCATCGTATTTTTTACTTGTGGTCTTTTGTGTTTATTTTACGCAGTGAACTATTTATCACTCAGGCTGGATTCACTCTTCTTTCAGTAACATCGGAACAAACAAAGACACATTTATTCAGTTGGTGATTAATAACTCTGCTAATAGCCATAGTCTAAAATAAAAAAGTGGCTCCTGGATTTGAAATAGCTAATCCAGGAGCCCCACCTTTATGTAAAAGACTACGAACCCAGATGAGTAAACAAGTTATAATCATTTAACCGATAAGAATTAGTTCTCCCTCGATTTGAATTACTTATTAATAAACTATAGCTTTCAATTGTAGTTATTAAATATATTCATAATCTTCAAGTAAACTTGCAGGTGGGCGTCTTTGACTTGGGCAAAGTGGGAATTGCCTGGACTCAGACAAACAGAATAAACATGATGTGCAACAAATTTAACAAAACCAAATTAGATACATGATTAGAAAAGAACATAGGGTTCTCCTCAGAACACCCTGTGAGCAGAAGTAAAATCACATGGCAAGCTTTAACCCATGTCCAAATAATTGTAGGAAAGGCATTTTAGAGTAGCAAAAAAAAAAGGGTAGAAAATGATTGTTGCTGGCACGGTTCTCAGCTGTGAAGGGTGCACAATCAGTTCTGTGCAAAACCACAGTCTTTTAGAGAGAAATGCAAGGACTAAATTGCGGTGAACCAACAAATTTTGAATGGACAGCATCCCATTATAGAAGCCTTTATCCATGTTGTACTTCAATGCATGTTTGATACAAACAACAGGGAGGAGCTCAGGTAGAGTTTGGAGACCAGAAATGTTCTTAGGTGGATTCCAAAGAGTGCAGAGCTCATTTGAAGAAGCCTTGAGACCACGGACTGGCTTTGGAGGAGCCTTGAGACCACACAGTACCTCAGTAGGACCCTAGAGACAACATAGAAGCTCAGGAGGAGCCTGGAGCCACCAAGATTAGCTCCAAAGCCTTCTAGAGGCCAGCAGTTCCTGAACACTGAATATTCCTGCTCCTTGGTCATCACCAAACTGTGTACTTTTTTAACTAATTTCCCCTGCTAGAGACACACCTGCTGAGGCCCTAGTCGGTATACCCAGTCATTAAGAAGCTTAAAGACACCCAGGTCCATGGTCAAATGTTTGTTGGGGGCCAGAAGGGGCCACATCAAATCCTACCTGAAGCTGCTGGTTAATAATAATGTTAAATACAGTAACATTCTTAATCACAGTGCCAGTAATGACATCTTGTAATGTTGACTAGAGGTCACTTAAATTATTATTGCTTTGGTGTTCATATTTTCCTGATGTGATCAGTGATGACATATTTGGCCCCATGTTGTCATCCAACCACTGGGCGCCTAGATGATGTCCTAAAAACTATGTGCGTTGCACATGTCATCTGGCCATGGCTAAAACAGTCGATATCTTCTCAAGAAAATTTTTTAAGAAAATTATGCAACCCAATAAAAAGGTTTTTTGATGGCCATATGAGCATATTTTCCTTTTCTACCTAAGTTGGTCTCACAAATGCTCTATGGTTGTTTGTTTCAGGCATAGATAGGCTCATTTTGTTCACAATCATCCACAGAAGAAGTATATCAAATTGTATAGCCATAAAGATGGGCATAGACTGTGCTATTTTTTTTACCTTTTCTGGTTGATTCTCCAGTTGTTCAAGAATTTTTTGATCAAGCGGAGTTTCAGCCCCCTTGTGTGTCCTGCGCCGTGTAGTATGCAGGGGGTAATAATGGGTCATTAGCCTCTCACGACCACCTCACCATCAGGAATCATAAGGTTAGGAGAAAATCAAACGTGTGAAATTTAGTCAGCCGTCATAAGGTGGTCATGGACGAATCCTGCTGTTGAAGCAGTGCTTTGAGCTCATTTAACAGAACCTGTGCATGCGCAAATAAGGGAGTTCATCTCTCAGCGCTGATTCCGACGTGTGGTTTTTGGACGTACAGTGTGAGCAGGTACATCGCATCAGACTGTTGGCCACACAGTGTGAGAGCAAACATCATGAGCTGACAACTTTTAAACCCTGCGGTTTCATCGCATAGTTTGAGCTTTTGCTGCGTGCAATGATTGAAAATATCGCACAGTGTATGCCCAGCTTAAAGCTCTCCATGGTGGTGCAAATTTGTTTTTCTTCTGTCAAAAGGTCAGAAAAAAACTTTTTTTACAGCCTGGTGAACATAAACAAATCTAGCAGAGTTTCTGCTGTGTTGAGTGCAGCGGTTTTTCTATTGCTGTGTTAGCTTGCTATTACAACAGACCCTGAGTCTGGTTGACTTCAAATTTGTTTTGTTGATGTGGGCTCTCTTGATAATCGGCAGAGCTGGTCTGATTTGGGGAGAAAGCCTCCAGCCCAGTTCTTCTTTTTCGGATTATGGCCAAAATGATTACCGATCCTAACAGCCCACAGCGCTGATCTAACCAAGTTCTCTCAAACTAAGAGAACACTCGAAAAAACATTGTTAATGTTAAGTCATACTATTTGAAAACAGATCATCATTAAGGTTGACTCAAGCAGCACAGGTGTAGTAGCTGTCCCAAATCAACAACCTAATGATGATCACATTCATCTCTGTGTTTTCTGGGACACTGTCTAATGGCTAACATAACTGTTAGCTGTCAAGCAGGTTATGGAGGAATGGAGATAGTGGTTTGATGGGGACAAAGAAGCTTTTATTTTCTGGACTGATCCTAAGGATTTAGAGTATCTGAAATCTGCCAAACAACGTCCTCCTTAAATATTCTTTGGTCAGTTCAAATTATCTTTGTCTTGCAGACCCGGGACTAATGTGAATCCTAATTCACTTTCCAGAATCAGTGAACAGATCTGAGGTCAGCGGTGCTGATGAATCCGATCTCCTGGAGTCTATTTGACTGTCCATCACCAGACTGGATCTGAAGAAGGAAATCAGAGATGCCATCAAGAAACAACCAACCCCAGAGTCATGTCCAATGGACTGCCTTTTTGCTCCTGATAACATGGTTGAAGAAGTAATAAACTTTCACCTCTACTGTCATTAAGGAATCACAAAGACTCTCTAAAATGTTCAAACTCAGCTCTGGTGACATATGCTGACTGAAGATGTTAAGGAGTTTATCTCATCCTGTCGTCTTCGTTTGTGATTAATTTTTTTACCATTTAACTCATATCAAACAAAACACAACATGTATTTTAAAATAATACAAACAAAGACAGCAGGATATACATCAAAACAATTGCAAAAAAATAACAATAATTATGATTATTATTTGCATTATACATAGGAAATATTTGCAGAGTAGGACTCAACTTTATGACCCAGACTCAGGAACTTTAGGAACTTAAAGTACCAAATCCCTTTCACAACAGACCCCTTGGAAATTTCAAATTAAAAGGCTCCCATTTACACACTTCTAAAGCATAGGATAATAATAAGGACATTTTTTATTTAAGTATTAGGGTTGGATTACATGTCCTTAAGACATAACCCTGATACATTTTCCTAATTAGACAACATAGTACTTTAAAAAAAATACACAGCAATTCTGTGCAGCACTTGACTAAATATTATGACGCAAACTCAACAAGATCTTATATTGACTAAAAAAACACCTTTTACAACTCACCCTACTCCAAATTTCAAATTCGAACCATTTGATAAAGCATCTGATTTAAGTATTACAGATGGTCCCCATCCATATTACTGATGTTTTAACCCCGTAGTTTAACCTATGTCAGACTTTTAAATTAAGGTTTCCAGAATAAGAACTCTTTTCATTAGACACAGCACTTCACTGGAGCATATGACCCACACTCAGCTGGTTTTAGAAATTAGATTACTAAATCACAAGAGAGCCTACTGCAAATTTCAAAATAAAAGCCTGCAATTTACACAAATAATAATAAAACACCTATTAACCTAAGCGCTACAAATGCTTGAAATATAACTGATCCTACTCCAAATAAGAAAAATCCCTGTAATCAGCTGCTGAGTTACCATGGCGACCTCATTCACACAAACTATGGCAACCTATGTAGCCAAAAAAAAAAAACCTTTACATTATGCTTTCAGTAGACAAAGTTAATCATTTTATACCTGACAAAGCCAAACTGAATCAAAACAGTCCAAACACACTGCAGGTTCTATAATTATCACAGATGCTGTGTCAGTTTTCTAAGGATCAATTAACTTATTTCAAAAGGTGAAATAAATTTTCTTTTTGAAGAATCAAACTTATTCATAAATAACCCCATAAGATTATTACTGCTAAGTGCATGGGGAATGGACAGCTAAACATAGCTGTGAGCTACTCTATTGTATTAAAAAGAATTCTAGGAACATTCTTATTCTTCGATTAATATAAATATATACTGAAAATATGCTGGTTTAGCTTTGCAAAAGTCTTTTTGTAAACGGTTAAGTAGGGCTCATCTAGAAGTGCATTAAATCATGAGGTCATTTTCTGTCCTATTTCCTGACAGAGTGTTTCTGAGTAGGCAGCTCTGAATGAAACCACAGAAATAACCTCTAATTTTTAATTACATTATTTCCAAGGGGTTACGTTGTCCACTGCATAAAACAGGGAACACTGTCAACAAATCACATTTTATGAAGCCACTAAATTAAAGGACTACCCTCTGCAGCGTTTTTCTGTCAAACAGAGGAAACCAATACTGAAAAAATCTTTATAAAAGTTAACTGGTTGTGATCTACAGAAATTACTTTTTCTTTCAGGGGTAGAGAGCTCGGTTGAATTAAAACTTTGCCAAATCAATTATGATCATGTGGAAAGAAACTGCAAACAAGGAAAAACTCCTGATATGAGGGGTAAATATTCATGGATGGCCTGGTTATATACAAAATAAAACATGCTTCAGATTTTCCCCTTTTTGTTTATGTAGGCTACTACTATATTCACTTATCTGTTTCTGTAACTGCAAAAGAGACACAACATATTCACTTATAGCCAGCATGACATTCAGTTATTGTTTCTCTGTGTTACTATGGGCTTTAATACTGATTGGCCCATTGTTTCTTTTAAATAACCACTTAATTCATGAAAAGAAAAAAAAACAACAGTTTTTGCTGTCATTTTTGAATAAAGGTTTGCTGATAGGCTAAAACACCTTACGTAATTTCCTGTTTGTTCAATTCAGTTTATATCTATAGCTCCAATTCACAACACATAATCTCAAGGCACTTTCCAGTTCACCAGATCATCCAGTCACATTGATTCAATGTTTTCTATCTAAGGAAAACCAGTTGATTGCATCGACTCATTGACTCTTCAGCAATCCCTCACACTAAGCATGCTTGTAGCAACAGCGGAGAGGAAAAACTCCCTTTGAACAGGAAGAAACCTCCAGCAGAACCAGGCTCAGTGTGAGCGGCCATCTGCTGAGGCCCACTGGGGTTCAAGGAGACAGAAGCAGAGATACAAAAATAATCATAGATACAAAAAGAAACTGTCAACCAGCCCCACAGGCAGGCCCCGTCCATGAAACACGCAGCCAGGCAGACGAGCTCCAAGGCCAGCTCTGCATCTACTGGCAGATGCTTTCAGATGTTGAAACAACCTCTGCACCTCTCTCAATGGCATATTCCTTTAGAGCAGTCAGTGCCATCACAATTTCAGGAAGCTGGTAAAAGCTTTGATAGCTTCAATGCTGGACTCTCACCTGGTTGTTCACAATGAACAACCAGGTGAGAATGAACCAGCGGTGAACTAAAGAGATAAAGAGAGTGTTGAGTCGCTGTAGCAGACCAAAGAAGCCGATGGATGTCACAGATGACATGGCAGCATCACCAACCTCCAGGTTTAAAGTGTGACTTCCACATGGAACACACAAAACCTTCCTCTTTAGTTCTAAGACTCTTTTTTTGACCCCCTGCTTTTTACCCTGCATGTAACTGCCATTGTCGTAAGACAGACCATGACAGTTACAGAGGTTGAAGCTTAGTGTTTCTAGGGGCCCTAAAAATGACTCACATAAGCCTCTTCGTCTGTCAAGAGCCGGAAAAAAAAAAACCCAACAAAGTGCTCATGAATGGAAATACCTTTTTCACAATTCACAATCCGTAGCACCACTGACAGCTGCTCACTGTGACTGAGGTCTGGAGTGCAGTCCATGATAACCGCATAGTATTTTGCTTTCTTTACTCTGTCTACAACTGAATCGATTGTACACTTTGCCACAAGGGAGACGAGTTCCTTTTGAATGTGTTTGCTTAAGTAACTGTCACTAAGCTCTTTGGCCTGTCTCCTCAGATGCTCCCTCATAATTGGGTCAAATTATGCTATTGCCCAAGGAAATTTCCATTTCCAGTCTCAAACAATCTGTCAGAGTGACCACAAAATGCTAGATTGCACTCTGCCAGATGGTTAACAATCACAGTTAGTTTCAGCAGAACTTCTTTCCAGTGATTTACTTCAAGAGAAAGAAGATTTTGGTTCACCTGATCAATAGCTGTGTGATTGATTTTTTTGTGTGTCAGACGTTTCTGTGATAGGGTGTGCCAAGCATCCATATTGACAATCACTAAGCCTATTTTCGCTTAGCTGAATGCTCCTTCATGTGATTCCAAAAAGGTGACAGCAAAAGCAGTTAGACTGCACTGTAGACAAGCCATGATCTGCTTATCTGTTCTCCATTTTTTATTTGAATGAAAAATTGGCTCGAGGTAAATCTACGCCCATCTCCTTTTCTTGGAAAGATCCTGTCCTTCAGCTGGAGCAGCAAGGCTTAAAACTTTCCTTTTTGATAAAGCTTATAGTTAGAGTGGATCAGGTTATCCTGAGCTATCTCTATAGTTATGCTGCTATAGGCTTAGACTGCTGGAGGACATAGGGACCCCTATTTCATCATTCTGCTTCATTCTATCTCTGTTCTCCTACTCTGCAGAATCTGTTAGTTCAATCTCTAACGTTCTGCTTTCAGTGTAGTGTTTGAATGGGCCGCCTATGGAGCTGGTTACCTTCTGTATCTTTGCTTCTTTTTCTATGTCTGCTTCTGTCTCCTTGAACCCCAGTCGGCCTCAGCAGATGGTCGCTCACACTGAGCCTGGTTCTGCTGGAGGTTCCTTCTTTTTTAAATTGAGTTGGTCCTATCCACTGTCACTTCAAGCATGTTTGGTGTGAGGGATTTCTGTCAATGAGTTGATGCAATTAACTGGATTTCTTTAGATAGAAAACTTTGAATCAATTTGACTGTATGATCTGGTTAAATAGTTTCGTAAAGTGCCTTAAAATGACGTGTTGTGAATTGGCGCTACAGAAATGAACTGAATTGAATTTGTGGTGTCAAGTTTGCAGTCAGACCAGAGACTGTGCCAGGGGTGGTTACTGTTTCCAGTTCTGTGCATCTCATTGAAGATGGATGGAAAGTCTGAAATTAATTATCACTTTTCTTTGCCTAGACAGCAGTAGAACATGGGAGCTAACTTAGGAAGAGATATAGTTAAAATTAACAATGGCAGGAACTGCTAATGAACTGCAACAATTCAAGTACTGTGGAATGTGCTGAAACGTGTTTGTTCAAAATCATTATATTATCTGCAGTTAGTTGGAAATATGCAGTTGTAATTCCTGCTACTTGCAACATGTGTGCACCATAACACTTTTATTTGCTTACTGCTTAGGTTTGAAACCCTGTCATTTTTCTACTGTCGAGGCTATCATCAACTTAAAGCAGGGCCCTTTTTTTCACAAATATAGCGAGGCTAAACATCCCCAATAATTTTTGTTACAACTTTGTATAAAATATTGTCCAACTTCATTAATCTAGGCAATAACCTGCATTAGATATGCATTAAAATGCGGATGATTTTAGGAGTATGTTGCCTGGAAAAACAGAACGCTGCCCGTCAGTCTCTATAAAAAAACAAATCCCTGTTGAGTTGAGAATTGAATGACTTTATGCCTATTGAGGTAAGCATAAAGTTATTCAATTCAATTCAGTTTATTTCTATAGCGCCGATTCACAACACGTCATCTCAAGGAACTTTACGGTTCACCAGATCATCCAGTCACATTGATTCAAAGTTTTATATCTAAGGAACCCTGGCTGAGGTACCCTGCCTCTTGCCCAATGACTGCTGGAGATAGGCACCAGCACCCCTCGGGATATGTGTGTTAGAAAATAGATGGATGGATGTTGCGGTACATGATGGAGTTTTGCATCTAAAGGTTAACGTTTCCTGTCTTACGTGCATTGCAAGTGTGGACTTTACGCAGCAGTAGTCACTGTCACATCCGTGTTAATAACCAAAGCCAACGAAACTGCATTTTTAGAAGTCTTGGTGATGGTTGTCCTGTGATGGTTGAAGACAGATCGGTTAATCCACAATGTGTACTGGTATTGTGTTTCACATTCGAGACGCACGCGTTTCACTGTGCTTCTATTTATCTATCTTCAGCGGGAGAGTGACATAAGTGGTTTAGTGTAGATTGCAAAATGCAAGGGTCAAAAATCGTTCCCAGTCCGAGCCTGATGGTGGGAAAGTGCATCTTTGGTGATCTCAATGGCATGAGAATGTTTAAAACATCATAAATGATTAGATTCCCTATAAACAAAAAAATTGTTGTTTCCCCTACCAGCCCAGTACACCTTTGTTTACAAAGCAGTAGCAATAATTATGGAGAAGTTGCAGAGCTGTGGCTTTAAATTATAAGAACTAAATATTTTAGTTGTGTGGGAACAAACATCATGAGTTGGTATATATGCGCAGTAAGGACTTATCCAAAGCTTATCAAACAACACAATTGCTGCTTTCTTTATAGTTTTCAACTTGGATCTCTATGCAGGACCTCTGTTTTCACAATAGTGAAACTACCTACAAGGTTAGCTGCTTCCCCTGTTTTTGCTGCTTCCTGTAGACTTGAGAAAAGAAAATGTCTTCATTTCTGTAAATATTTGTGTCTTTGTTGCAGTTAGTTACCCTTATGTGTTGACTTGTGGTCAAATAGTCCTGGGCCTGTTCTTTATTAGACTCCAAACACTTCACTCTACAGTCAAACACTAATTTATCCATCGATAAATGCATATGCTGACATTATGGTTATGTGTTAGATTTTTTGTCTTATTTTGTTACAGGGTTAGCAAGCTGCAGGTGATATATACAAATCTTATCTCCTTCGTCTCTGATGTATTTGAAATCACTAGTTTGGCATTTAGAAACTTCAACTGCAATTGATAGTTTGAGAAACAAATTCATTCCCAAGCTATTGATCAATATGCCCTTACCCCGCTGCTTCCCCCCTCCCCCTGTAAAAGAGCATGGCTCAGTAGATGTATAAGATGTAACGCATTTGGTTCTCTTCATGTCTCTTTTTAGGCCTTTCCAGTACTAAAGGCTATGAGGAATCTTTACTATTTTATCCCCTGCTCAGTGTGAAGCTCAAACAATTCTTTGGGGAAAGTAGATCCAAACCTCCAGTTTGAATCCCCATCTCAGTTTGAAGCTCAAGACGATCCTTCCAGGGGGAGAAGGTCCAAAACATCCAGTTTGCAGGATGACTTCCTGCCAAGAAGCAAAGAAAAAAACAACAAGGTTAAGACTAAGGTAGACAAAAACTCAGTTTGACTCAGCAAACTCAGCTTGGCTAGAGTACCCAAAACACTCTGGCGTCGAGGTAGTGGCAGTCAGCAGCTTAAGAGTCCTCAGGTAATGAGGCAACCATCCGCAGGTGTGTGAGGGGCCAACGAGACCCAGGCACCACCTGGTGGTGGAGGAAGAAAACACAAAAACACAAACCACACAAACTGGATCCCTAACAAGCATTGCTTCTAAATAGAGAACTATCCTGTTTTTCAGGAGGACGGCTGGAAACACTAGACTGCAAATCTTTGTATAAACAGTCCAAAAAGACCGACACTTCACATTTAGCCTCAGCTGCTATGGCCTCCATCTGCTGTGATGAACAAACCTGGCTGATACTAAATTCATTAATTAACACAATCAGATTTACTGCATATATCATGTTAAAATAGACTGCGAATCAAATAAAAGATTATCCATCTTACAAACATCGCCCAGTTATCACAACAGCCAAGCACACAAAAGTTAGCTGCAGTGCTAATGTGCTTACAGGCAGTGGTGGCTGGTGGGCTATCAATTCAAATTAGACATATACAAAAAAAATATTAAACGTATACGAAGTTATCGTACGATGCGTTACATCTTAACACAGTTATTCATATTCATATGAAAAAAACATTATAAAAACACTTTATAAAAACAAAACATAATTTCACAAACAGGTTTACTTCTTGAACATAAATCTTGCCCTTCTGAGGCCTTCTGACGGTAAATCTGTCATGATCTTGGTTTTGTTATGCTTTACTTTGCTGCATGTTTTCTAGTTTTATTGCTTTAATTCATATTTTGTATTTTCAGGATATATGAGTTCTTTGGTTTTTATTTGTTGCCCTCTTGTGTTGGTCTCCTTTTCCCTAGCTCCTTCCTAGACTGCTCTCAAATCACACCTGCTCCTGATCAGCTTGTTAGACCTGTCTTTGTTCGGGCAGCCATATATACTCTCCCTCTGCTGTCACTCTTTGGTAGTTCCTTGTCATCACTGGCTTCTCGTCAATGTTGTCTTCTTACCTCGTCTCTCCCTGGCTCCTCGTGCTCATTTTCCCCTGATGTCTCCATGGTTTTGGTTTGCTAACATTTTTAGTTGGATTTTTGGATTGCTGCCTCATGTATTATCTTTAACTTAGGTTTAGAAAATGTGTTAAAGTTTCTTAAATCAGAAAAAAGTTTAAATGTGCATAAATGTGGTTTGTTTTGTTGTTCTAGTCATTTTGCTCAGACTCCATCACACAAGAAGCCTCCATAGAAAACTTCAGATTCCTCTGAGAGTAAACATCTTTTGAAAGTAAGCTTCTTTGTCCACAGCTTTAACCTGAGGAACACCCATATATCTACTTTTTACCAGTGGTCCCTTGATTAGGCATTTAAATATTGCATTGGAAATGGCCCTTCTAGAAACTAGTGCTGCAAATGGGCCATGACTCCAAGTAAAATGTATTAGTTGTCGCTTTCAAATAAGCTATTACTACCAATAACTGTTAGGTGTCCATGCAATGCTCTGCTCTGTGTTCTCTCCAAACAGTATTCCTGTCAGCTCCTCTAAATTCCATTGTTACAGTCCTGAAGGACATCCTGATGGCGAACAATGGTGGAGAACAAAGCCAGTCAATGGTTCCCAAGCTCCTCTCTATCCTGTTGTACATATTTGAAAATAATACAACGATGGACATGACATTACACAATCACGGTTCCAAATTTACAAGCTTTTGTTACAGATACATCTTTCACATTTAAAAATAATCACATAACAACCCACAGTTGGAAAATCAGCATTGGGTAGAGAAGATAACAAGCAAACAAAAGAAAGATTACATGTACACTAAATACTAAATAATGTGAAAACATTTTACCTCTATAATGTACTCCTCTCCTTTCTAATAATAATTTCTTCCACCCTGCAAGTGACAGTTGTAATACTGCTGTCCAGGGTGGAAATATATCAAAAAAGTGAAGGCAAAGCATTAAACTTCAACCTCCTACTCAACCTATAAAATGGTTTACACTTTAAATACCTTAGAATGTTGTTATGGAAAGGGTAATTTCATAAACTGGGCAAAATAACCTGGAGCTCAACACCTCAAAGACCAAAGAAGTATTTATGCACTCCATGAAATCTTAACCCTTGCACACACTCCTCTCTAAGCAACAACAGTGTGGAGGTTGAGAGAGCTGATAAATAAAAGTTCCTGGGTGTCCACATCCTAGCTGACCTCACCTGGAGCACGCACAACTCGCAAAGTCAACAAAGCTTTTACTTCCTGGGGAAGTTAGAGCACACTCACTTCCATCTGATGGTCAATGATAGAGAGACTTTATTGCTGTATTGTGTATTGCTTTCTAGCTGCTTGCAGGAGAATGGAAAGAACCTGTGGCTGGCGGCGAGGGCAGAGGAATATATTATTCAATCAATTCAGATTATTTACATAGCACCCATTCACAACATGTCATCTAAAGGCACTTTACACAAACATTTCAGCCAGATCATCCAGTAAAGTTGAATAAAAGTTTTTTTTCTGTCTCAGGAAAACCAGCTGATTGCATCAACTCAATAACTCTTCACCAATCCCTCAAACCAGGCAAGCTTGTAGCGACAGTGGAGAGGAAAACTCCCTTTTAACAGGAAGAAACCTCCAGCAGAACAAGGGTCAGCGTAGCGGCCGTCTGCCAAAGCTTACTGGGGTTCAAAGAGACAGAAGCAGACATAGAAAAAGAAGCATAGATACAAAAGGCAACTGGCAACCAGCTCCACAGGCGGCCCCGTCCAGGAAACACACAGCCAGGCAGACGAGCTCCGAGCCAGCTCCCATGTCAGAGGATGAAGAGAGCACATCCAGTTAGTCACAGTCAGAGAAACAGGACTACACTGGAAAAACAGGCCGATCTCCAGCATCTATAAACAAAGGTGTTGATGGGAGCAGCACAGCTGATATTTCTCTCCAGGATGGAGTCACAGCCAAACAGGAACAGACCAGATGAAGCTACTATGAGAAAAAGCATAGAGAGCAGAAGGTCTTAATATCCCCCTCATTTTAAAGTAATCCTTGCCTTTTTTGCACACCCAAATGGAAAAGCAAATAACCTAGGAACTGTAAGCCCAAATTATATGTATGATACATTATTTGAAAGCTAACACAGACTGAAAATATAAATGTAAACTGAGTGAGTAAAACACAGCCTAAGCTGCATCAGTTCAAACATGACTCAAAGTTGTTTTTTTTCTGTCAAAAATAATAGGTGTCTTTTCAACAGCAGTAATAAAGATAATGCTTTAGAATAGGCATGTCTCCTTGTTTAACATTTGTTCTACATCATGTCAACCACAAATGCAGATTTCAGACCCCTAGCTACAATATTTCTAGAGCTTTGAACTTTTGGTGTCTCCAAATCTCTCCAAATGTGCCAAATTTCACTAAATGCTTTAACTCAACTGTTTGACTCGTAGAATAACAGTAAAGCATTTTGATGGCCACAACACATTTATAACGCAAGTATTTACCTTTTTTTTCAGAATCATTGTATATAACAAAATTTTACATTTTTAAACCTAAAATAACATAAAAATCTATTAAAAAAAATAATGAAACTGCTGCTTTTAAAGCTAAAATAAGCCTCAGTGCCTTTTTTGAGCTGTATTTTGTTTTTTAGCATTAGGCTTTTTAATAAAACAAAATCAGCATCCAAACTTTAAAAAAAAAGGACCATTGATCCACTCTCGGCAGTGGTTTTCACTCTTCTGCAAGGCGGTAACAGGGCTCTGCTTTATGCAACCCAGTCATATCTAGTTTTATTCAAAACCTTATTTCATTGGCTACAAAACCAAACAGCCCATGTAGTCCTAAGAGCAGGACTCTATGAGGCGCTATATGGCGCTTCTCTGTGCGTCATTGGCTGACAGGCAAGAGGCGCATGTGAGACTGTCCCTGACTCAAATCGAGTCATTGAAAGATGCGGACACTTTTGTCTCGTAGGTAAGAAGACAAAGTAAAGAAACATACCAAACATTGCATTTTAACGGCTGAGTATATAAGTAAAAGGAAGTAAATATTAGCAAGATGCTAAGCATTAGCTATGACCAGCTAACTTTAATGATGTCAAAAACCAGATGTTATGTGGCATTTTTCTCATCATGGAATGTTTTTATTACATTTATTTATTTATTTTATTATATTTGTTAATATGCTGGATTACTTTTAATCTGTGGACCCTTATGGACGAATGGAGAATAAGCAATTGAAGACTGAATGTATAAAGCAGCTTCTGGATGCCTTCAAAAGTATGTTGTGGCTGATTTATCATTTATCATGTTTACATTTTGACATGCTGCTATCTCGTACTCGTACTCATCGTCTCCTGCTTTATCCGGAACCGGGTCGCGGGGGCAGCAGACTAAGCAGAGACTCCCAGACTTCCCTCTCCGCAGACACCTCCTCCAGCTCTGTTGGGGGAAGCCCTAGGCGTTCCCAGGCCAGCCGAGAGACATAGTCTCTCCTGCGTGTCCTGGGTCATCCCCTGGGCCTCCTCCCGGTGGGACGTGCCTGGAACATCCCACCAGTTTCAGTCCGAAGAAGATGTCCGAGCCACCTCAACTGACTCCTCTCGATGTGGAGGAGAACCGGCTCTACACTGAGCCTCTCCCGAATGACCGAGCTCCTCACCCTTTCTCTAAGGGAGAGCCCAGCCACCCTGCGGAGAAAGCTCATTTCAGCCGCTTGTATCCGGGATCTCGTTCTTTCGGTCATGATCCAGATTTCATGACCATAGATGAGGGTAGGAACATAGACCGACCGCTAAATTGTGAGCTTTGCCTTTTTGCTCAGCTCTCCCTTCACCACGACAGCGTCCGCATTATTGCAGCAGCTGCACCGATCCGTCTATCGATCTCCCGCTCCATTCTTCCATGCTGCTATATCTGTCTTAATTGTGATTTGGTGCTTGCTATGTCCATTAAGAATCTAACATGTCTTTATTGGTAAACATTTTACCGGTGTAATTTTCATACGTTCTGAGTTGTTAGTCGTAAACGCTTTAAAACGGGTTGTGGGTGCCACCGGTGGGTTTCGAGAGGCTAATGAACTAAATAATACTGCGGAATGGGAGAATGGAGACTGCGATGGACTGGCGACCTGTCCAGGGTGTACCCCCCCTCTTGCCCATTGACTGCTGGAAATAGGCACCAGCTCCCCTCGCGACCCCACTCGGGACAAGCGTGTAAGAAAATGGATGGATTGATGGATGGATGGATGGGAGAATGGAGATAGAATGAAGCAGAATGATGAAAAAAAAAGGATTCCCCATGTCCTCCAGCAGTCTAAGCCTATAGCAGCATAACTATAGAGATAGCTCAGGATAACCTGAGCCACTCTAACTATAAGCTTTATCAAAAAGGAAAGTTTTAAGCCTAACCTTAAAAGTAGACAGGGTGTCTGCCTCACGGACTAAAACTGGTAGTTGGTTCCACAGGAGAGGAGCCTGATAACTAAAAGATCTGCCTCCCATTCTACTTTTAGAAATTCTAGGAACCACTAGTAAACCTGCAGATTGAGAGCAAAGTGCTCTGTTAGGAACAGAAGGAACAATTGGATCTCTGATATCAGATGGAGCTTGGCCATTTAAGGCTTTATATGTGAGAAGGAGGATTTTAAATTCTATTCTGGATTTAACAGGAAGCCAATGAAGAGAAGCCAGGATAGGAGAGATATAAACTCTCTTTTTCATTTTCATCAGAACTCTGGCTGCAGCATTTTGGATCAGCTGAAGGCTTTTAACTACAGTTTGTGGACTTCCTGATAGTAAAGAATTACAATAGTCCAGCCTTGAAGTAACAAATGCATGGACTAGTTTCTCAGCATCACCCCTGGACAGGAGATTTATAATTTTTGCAATATTCCTCAGATGAAAGAAGGAAATTCTAGAAACCTCTTTCATATGGGATTTAAATGACAGGTCCTGATCAAAAACAACACCAAGATTTTTTACTTTATTATCTGAAATCAGTTTAATCCCATTCATACCACAGAGTGGATGTACATTTCTAAATCATATTTAGTGAGGAGCCAATTATCTTATTTTATTAGAATCAATTTATTTATAAAGAATCCCATAAAATCATTACTGCTAAGAGCAGGGGGGGGTGGACGGTTCAACAGAGCTATGGCTCTGAGTGAGTTTGGCAACTGGATTAAAAAGATATCTCGGATTATTCTTATTCTCCTCTATTAATGAGGAGAAATATGCTGCTCTTGCTTTGCAAAGGGTCCTGTTATACAGCAGTAAACTATTTTTCCAGATTACGTAAAATTTGTGTAGGCACGTAGAGCAATATTTTGTCTCCAATTTCCTAGACTTTTGTTTTAAAGTGTGCAGCTGTGCATTAAACCAGGGAGCCAGCTTTCTATTTTTAAATATATTTTAAAACATAAGAAAGATTATCATAACCTGTTGTTGTTGAAGGGAAGTAGTTAGAGCAATGCACTTACATGCGTGGTAAGCTGCAGGTTTCAATGTTTGAATAACAAGGAAGCCCACTTTGGGACCCTGAGCAAGACCCCCAGCTGCCTAAGAGATTATGAAATGTGGAACATTGATAAAGATGCTTGGAGCTGTTATGGCCATTATTGATAATTGAAGACATTTAAATGCAAACATTTCTCTAGGCACTCCTAAACTCCTACTCTTATTGTAGATGCTTTGTGTTGACAGATTTTTTGCTTTGCAGTACTACAGCATTTCACCTGTCCAGAGGCCTGTCTTCATCTCTTATTTATATCTCTTATTATCGCTAAAGAGCGGTGGAGACAATTGATAAAATATGTGAATAAGTACATATAAAAGAGAGTTACTGCTGTTGTCCAGACATGTGTGTGTGTGTGTTAGGTTAGGTTGGTGTTTGTGGTCTAATTACCAATCCTGAGAGCTAGTCACATCAGATTCATGAAGCTGTGTATGCTTGTTTGTAAACTTCTCTGTCAGGTAGCTCGTTTGCAAAGGCCAGACTGTCTCGTTTCTTGTTTATCTTTATTTTAGAGTCAGCAGTGACACAGTGTAATCAGCTCTGCAGTGTATCATCTTCCAGCCTGAAGGTAGTCATTTTCCCACTACCTCAATCTTATGACAAACATGAAACCCTCTGTTAGTGTCAGCCTGGATAGTGAGATCACAGTAAATTATGATTTTATCATTTACACCCCTTCTTGCTTATGCTGTATTATCCTTCAGTCAGGGGTGGTTCTTGTATCGTTTAGATAATGACTGTAATCATGCAGAGATTATACTCTCTTTAAAAGGTAGGTGTTCTAGAGGTAACCGAGGTTCAGTCTGTCCAGTGGGCGTGGGTTGGGTGGGGTGCCTCTGACTAGCATATCTGTGTCCTTTGGTGACTGTATGTGCAACTTCACTCATGTCATGTTTCCCAGTTTTAAAAAGCAAATAAATGATGTATTACAATAACAGGAGTTTTCATATCAGCTCTCTGCAACAATTGTTATTGTTAAGCTCTTAAATTCTTCTGTAACTAACATTTTTTATGTTTTATAACAATAGCTTTTAGAGTGTATGAGACTGGAAAATCTGACAGAACAGCTTATGTGATTTTGAACTATTTTGCAGGAACAGCTTGTTTTGACTGATAGACTTCAGCTGGTCCCACAAGATGCTAAGCTACTCCACTCTCCATGTTTTAACATACTGGTATGTTCCATCCATCCTCTTATGTCACAGTGCTGCCATGCAGGCCAACCCCAGGGCTGAGGCTGAGCACTGTAGCTAAACTGCAAAAAGAATATTCTAAAAATGAGATAAAATGTTAAAGCTGAGTGAATTCATCCCTTCATACAGCAAGATAATTCACTTGACACAATCTTTTGTATCAAAATTTAAATTTAAAAACGGATACTTAAGAAATTAACACAAAAACAAGAAAACGTATGTAGCAATTCTAACCTACCCCTACACTATTCATCCTCTACTCTGTTCATTTATCCAAGGCTTGACAAAGAAAAGCAGGCAGCAGTCTCAGGAGAAACACCAAGACTCTTTTAAAACATCTAATCCTGCTCCTCTGGGGTTGGAAGCATTCCTGGATCATTCCAGCAAAGTGAGCCGGTGGTGCCTAGTAAAGGGCCCCTGACTCCATACTCCTGGTGGTGAAGTTTGACATTCAACCAAATTCTCCTCTCCAGCACACTGGTAGAGACTTTGGCCCAATCCCAGTACACCCACTGCTTATAACCACTGGCCCTTACTGGCTACCAACACACAGCCTCGAATTGAAGCCCCGGCGGTTAGGGCTTCGTAATCTTCCCAAGTGCCGACATCAAGCAGCTGCTGCCTTCTCTCCCACGTTACACCACTCTGGCTAACCTGCAGGCTGCATGCTGCCTGCAGCAGGCTGCATTTATCCAGACATCTCAAGTCTCCCGGAAGTTCGATAGTTGTTCATGGATCCCCGCTAGTCGGATAAATCATCCCGGATTTTATACTATGGGAGGTGGTGTTTTTTAATGCGCGTGAGAGCGGGCAGGCAATAATTCATGCATTATGTGCGAATTAGAACTACTATGATTGCGCAGACAACAAGAGAGCACGGGGTGTGGGGTGTCTGTCCAAAGCGATGCTCTGATCAACCAGCGTTCCAGGTTACTGGTTGATCAGAGAGCTGGTTGGATCAGTCCGATAAGTTTCTCTGGGTTACTCTCTTGCAGTCACCTAGTTACCACTCAAAGCTGTGCATCCTGGGAAACGGCAGAGGTTGAATCCTCGAGTAAACAATGAAAATATAGGACTAATTTTACAGAAGAATATACTAAAGTATATCCACGCATGAAATTAAAACAGGGCAAGGGATTCATATATATAAGAGAGCTGCATGAAGTGAAATTTCTTTTCAATTAGGTTCAATAGAAATTCTATTTCTTATGAGGTCAATATACATTTATAATTTAGGAATTTTACATATTTTTTACTTGATTTAAGTCAAAACTACTGTTTTCCATAAAATTTGAATTACAAGTTTGTTACAATAACAAATTTTAAAAAATTAGAGCATTTTTTAAAATTTGTTGTGAAAAAAAAAACATTTAGCAGATAAAAACTGGGATCCTATCTCAGTACCACTGAAGCTATCACCTTATTGTTTTTTTTTTTTCAATAATTAGTAAAACAGAATTTGTGAAAAAAAAAAAAGAATGAAATAGATCCAAAGGATCTATCAGTAATCATGTCTGTCCCAGCGCAGATCATCATCAGAATTTCTGGCCCCCGTTGGCCCCTGTCTAGAACCAGCCATGGTGAGGAGTGATGACACCGTGGTGAGGTGCACTGTATGCTAAAGTCCCATGAAAAGCAGAAAGCACAACTGATGTTCAAGGCTACAAGATTGAAAGTATTGAAATTTGAAAATAAAAGACCAGTACTGTTCTGTTTCATGTTTAAGAAAATACTGTAGAAATACTGTACAGTTAATAAACAGTTGTTGAGAAGTTGCTGGCCCTAAGTGTGTATGTATTGCTGGGGGGTGGGGAGTGGTGGTGGGGGGGTTGGGCATCTCCCTGAAATGAGTTTTTGGAACTTGGGTTCTGATTTATCCATCCTGTACTCCTTACCTCTCTGGCAGTTAGGCTCTAGCGTCTAGCTGCGGTCAGGTGTAGCTCTGTCTTTTTGTGGGCCTCTCTAATGTGTACATCTGTCCTCCTCCTGGCCAACTAGTCCCTGTAGCTTTCTGTTTACCCAGCCGACTTACCTAATCAGCTGCTGCACTCCTATCCTCCACAATTACTCTCTAAAGCTAGCCCTGGCGCTGCAAATTGACCTCTGCCCCTCTCTGCTGTCCCCCTGAGCTAACAGTGGTAAGCTGCTGCCTTCTCTCCCCGCTCTGGTCGGCTGTTTCCTCGGCGGGCTCCTCTGGTCTCCCACTGTGGTTCATTAGCTCCAGGGGGTATTGCTGGCAGTCTCGTCCTTGTTGGTGCTCTTTCTGCCCTATTTGTGCACTGTTTTCTCACAGTTGACAGTAAGGGATGGATTATCCCTTACTGTCATCATTAGGTTTTTTTTTTATTATTATTATCTAGTTATTATCTTGTGTAGAATAGTTTAAATGCAAAATAAACCAGATATTCTTCAGGAAAATGAACACATATGTCAAGAAAAAGGGGGGATATGTAGCATGAATGAGAGAAAAAAGAGAGGATGAAAAAGCACAGCTACAGTGCCAATGGATGATCGTCCAGGGTTAGACCATTCAGAGTAGACAGAGGACCTTTAGATTGCTTTATAGAGCTAGTTATGAGCAGTTCTGTTAATGTATTGTTTTGTGAACACAGACTTTCAGGCAATCATGTGTTTGTCATAATAATATATATAACTCAATCATAAAAACTATAGGAGGCAATGACAGAAACACTGGGAAAGAGACAAAAACCCTTAGAATAAAATATGAAATCTCCTGATGACGTGCTAATTTAATATGTTGAGCTTTTATCTTCATAAAAATAACAATACCTGTTTTTTTACAATTATTTCTAAAATGTTACGCTGTAAGAGTTTATAGACATTGAAAAAAAAGTTACACGTTTGCTGAAGCATCGTAGGGTGCATCAATATCAGGATTATACCGTTTCAGTTGAAAGTTTGCGCTGTCATCTAGCCTGATTCAGATCATTCCTTTCTTTCTGTGATTTTGTTTTGCTACGTTGAGTATTTGAAATGGATTTGCATTCCTATTTAAGTCTTTTGCAGCTGATATTTAGACATTTCTCTCCTTTTCTGAAGCTTGTCTATGTTTGAGGCTTGTGTTTCATTTATTTAATGTTTCGTCATTCTGTTATTTTAAAAAAGGTTTTTATTTTGGGTGATAGAGAAAAAATATTTAAAGGATGTATTTAACAGCCAGGTCAGACTTGACCATGGCAATTATGACTTCTGGGAACGGGTGTCTGGGGAAGGGGAGAAATGCTAAGCAGAGGTTTGTGGTGACAAGTCAGGAATGTGAACAAAATCTTAAGCCTTGCTGTGCTGAGAAAGATGGTGGAGAATGAGGGGGAAATGATCTGGGAGGGGGCTTTAGAGAAGATGCCTCTATGAGGCTTAGAGGTACCAGTGAGATCTGCAGGTCCATCTGAGGCTGGACAACAGATTTTATAAATCACCTAAAAATGCGCTTAAAACGCTACAAACCAGGCATCGATCCCACATTTACGTCTGCCAGTGCCTGCTGGAGCTACGGTCACAAAATACAGACTCTTATAGACTCTTAAATAGAGCCACTCTTGACCGTTTAAAAAGCTGCAGATGAGAGCAGAGCAGCGGGTTCATGGAGCAGGCCAGGCCTAAGAGGAGGCGGTGTGAAAGAGGGGCTACAGAGGCAGGTTAACGGCGAAGCTAAGAAGGAATTCCCACAAACCACCAATTCCATCAGTCCTGCTCTCCAAAGTCCACTCTCTGGATAACAAAATGAATAATCTCAGAATCCTCGAAATCTCTTCAAAAAAAGAGATTAGTAACTGCTGGCCATCATCCGGACTGACTCTTGGCTTCGCACATCGATACGGGACAATGCTGTTGTTTACCTTACCAGACCTGGTTTACCTTAACACCTCTCTGGACCAATCCATAGTGCCAGCATGCTTCAAGTCTGCCTCCATCATTCCAGTCCCACAAAAGTCTCAGTTCACCTCACTAAATGATTACCGGTCTGTCACACTGACTCCCATCATAATGAAGTGCTTTGAAAGGCTGGTTAAAGAACATATCGTCTCCAGTCTGCTGCCAACATTCGAACCACTCCACTAAGGACACCATATCTGCTGCTCTCCACCTGAGCCTGACACACCTGGAGGAGAAGATCCCCCACGTGCGGATGCTGTTCCTGGACTTCAGTTCAACTTTCAACACCATCATCCCACAGCATCTGATGGGCAAACTGGGACAGCTGGGCTTCAGTACACCCCTCTGCTATTGGCTGCTAGACTTCCTCACCAACAGACCTCAGTCAGTTGTCCTCAGTCTGATGTCATCAGTCTAAGCACAGGCTCCCCTCAGGGCTGCTTCCTGAGCCCCCTGCTGATGACACACGACTGTGTCCCCAGGTTCACCACCAATCACATGGTGAAGTTTGCAGACAACACCACGGTGGTGGGCCTCATCAGAGACGACAACGACCTGGACTACAGAGAGGAGGTGGAGCAGCTGGTGGTGCAGAGATAACAGCCTGATCCTGAAACTGGAGAAGACCAAGGAGATCATGGTGGACTTCAGGAAAAACCGTCCTAACCACGCTCCACTGCTCATCAACAGCTCAGCTGTAGAGGTGGTCAACAGCACCAAACTCCTGGGGGTGCACATCACAGACACCTTCATCTGGACTGGAAACACAACCTCACTGGTCAAAAGGGCCCAGAAGTGCATGTACTTCTTGCAGAGGATGAGGAGAGCCCACCTGCATTCAATGCAGGACCAGCAGGTTCTGAAACAGCTTCTTCCCCACCGCCATCAGACTGATGAACTGTTAAGAAAACTCTAAATCATGCCACAGACTCTGCATCACACTGATAACACCAAACCAAAACACTGCATATTTACACCATTTATATTAATGCTCTGAACCTCCATATCAATGCGTTACTTTTGCACCATGTTTTTTCTCCCACATTGTTTACATTTGATCACTGCTGCACTTTAAAGAATGGAAATGTTCTGAAAGCTGTACAAAACAAAATTTCTCTTTGTACACACTCTAAGTATACAGCATGACAGGAGAGATTGTCTAAGTCTAGGTGCATTGCCCTGCAGAAGCTACAGGAGCTGCTTTACAGGTCCAGGTTTAATCGCTGGGGGGGACGCTTATCCCTACAAGTTTCTTTGAAGGAAGTTCAGATTAGCGTGGAAGACAGAAGTTTTCAGAAGTTTTTCTCATTATGCTCCTTTTATGACACTATCAGCAAGAACAAACCATCATAATAGGGACTTAAAACGCTTTAGTTTAAAAGCACATGTAGAAGAAAAGCTTTGCTATAAGAAGCAACACATTGTCAGGAGGATCAAACACTGAAGAGATGAAAGATGTTTGATCCAGTGGATGGTTAGACTCTTTTGACCACAAGCTGCAAAGGTGGCAGGGTTCTCTGAGGACAAACCTTAAGCCTGTGTTCACACTTTCATCCAAGTTAAGCTTGCAATGCTCAGTTTGAATCCCAGATAACAGTTTTCATTCAGTCCAATCATCAGTTTACTGCTCAAGAAACTCACTGACTCACTCTTGTTAGGAGAAGTCATGCAAGGCCATGAACAGAAAAAGCTTGAACTTTCTCATGTAAAACCACTGGATACTGAGAAGGATGTGAGCCTGTGTGTGTGTGTGGGGGGTGGAGTGGGGGTGTGTTTGTGTGTGTGTACGGGTGTGTCTGCTGAGCACACAGCAAAGCATTTTCTGCAGAGTCAGTGCTGTTCTCAAACATGCAATTGATTGTAGTGCGGTTTTGCCAGCCAAAGGCAGTTAAAAATACTCCACCTAACCAAATGAGGTGCAATTTGTTTGTTTCTCTTTAAGGCTGTAAAGTGGAAACATGTGAGGCTGAGACTTTTTTTTCCTGAAGGCTTTTCTTTCTGAGCTTCTTTAAAATAATTAGAAATCTCTATATTCTCGTAACCACATTTCAAACCTAATTACAAGTTGTGAGCATTGTTCTTTTTTCTGATGTGGTCTGATCTACTTTTTTTCTATTGGTAAAAACAGGCAGGGTGTCTAAAAACTAGCCTTTCAGTAAAGTACTGTTGGCCAGTAAATTTTAAACTATCTTTAGATTCAGTTTTTGGACAACATAAATAAAATAAAGAAGCAAAAATGCATACCTTCCTCTGTGATCCTGTCATCATATTCTAGATATTGAGGATGAGGCAATCTGAGGTCAGACCTTGACATGCATCGAAGAAATTATCTTTCTCTGAGTTTAAAAATGTTTTAACCAGTAATCCAGTGATTCTATGGACACCAAACCACAACTGCAAACACACACATTACTTGCATGTAAAGGATTATTATTACTTTGCAAATCCAGGAATTCAGCTAAAGTGTGGCCATGTGATCTAAAGTGTGGCCATGTTTTACACCTGTTAAAAACACTGCCTGGTAATTAACTCTGACTCCTGCATTTCACTGAATTACAGGCGCTGACCAGGAGATGACGCTTCTCTTTAGATTTTAAGAAGTAATTTCCTCTTAAAATAAGTGCATTTTTTCTTGTAATTGAGGAGGTAAGTGAGACACACAGCCAATGGAACAAGACAATTTACATTTATGATAAGAAAAAAACAATTGCATTGTCTGATTTTAAGTGCATATTAATTTACCTACTCAGATTAAGGGTATATACACTTAAATTCGACCTGTCCAGGGTGGACCCCGCCTCTCGCCCGTAGACAGCTGGAGATGGGCGCCAGCACCCCTCCCGACCCCACTTGGGATTAATCGTGTCAGAAAATGGATGGATGGACAGTTAAATTCAGAAATTTTTACTTAGTTCTAGATTTCCAATTTGACATTATGCCTGCACTACAAATATAGAATGATAAACTTGGGACAAAAACACAAATCATAGGAGAAATGGGCTTTAACAAATTCAAATAAAAATTATAGAACTGAGCGGAGGAGTTCTGCCTGCTTTATTCTTATATTCTTTTCTGAAAAAAAAACCATCAATTCCCACATTTATGGATCATAGTTTTTTTCTTTTATCTAAGGGGGGATTCTATTATTAAACAAAGCTATAGCAACAACAGCTAACTGGTTTTTCATACCTGTTTGATTCCCAGTTGATTTTGAAAGGAGACACAACGATGCAGAGCAGAAGAAGATGTTCAAATCATCACATCCTCAATCATTATAGTTAATTTGACATTTTTAAGAAACAAGTTGGGCCAACTCCAACACCTAACCTGATTGCCCGTATATTGGGAATGTGGTGTATGGCTGCAGAATCAGATCCCTGACTCCATCGTCTCTCTCTCTACCAAGCTTATGAGCAGACAGAGATTTAAAGAACGTTTAAAAACTCAAAGGAGGTGGGTTGGCAGTTCCATTGTGTCAATAAATGATTAGAATAACAGAGTCTCCTAAAAGCCGGAAAGTCTATCATCAGCTGCATAATGAAGTCCTCCAGTTCTGGACTATTTCCAAGATCCTTTCACAAAGAGAAGAAGACTGAAGCAGGCAGGATAAATCACAAATATTTAGGAGAGACTTGATCTGAAAAGAATGCGAAAGCATCTGTTGGATTTTGTTTTTTAGAAACAACAGGAGAAATGAAGCGAGCCTTTGTTTTTCGACAGTTGTTTGATGCTAAGTTAAACAGTTTCTCAAGATCTCAAAGAAAACAGGAATCCTGTCCTTTCCCTCTCAGTGCAAAGGCACATGTGAGGAGCTTTTCAATTCAGGAACAAAAACATCCAGAAAGAAATGTTCCCACAAACCAGTTCATTTATAATCCCCACAGGTTGAGATCAGACCATTACAAACTCACAGTCAGAAAAATAAAAAATCTAGTTCTGCAAAGGTAAGCGGTAATTTGACATGAAAGTTTTTTTCTGTTGGCCATTTAAGCAATGACATGCCTAATTTCTCCTTAGGTGCAGACAGGACCCGAGGATAAAGTAAGAGGTCAAAGGTCACCATGCCAAACATCCTGACCTGTATTAACAGGCAGGTTTGATAGAGAGGAGGAGCTGCTGCCAGCTGGTAAGACTAGTCTGCTACTACACTACAGGCAAGAAGAGAGAGATTTCACTCAAAATGATGTCACAGATCCCAAAGCCAGGGGGGGATTTGCCATTAGGCAATACTAGACAGTTCCCTAGGTCCCCAACTTCCTGGGGGCCCCATAAAACTCTGTTTTCATGTATTGTGTACAACTATTCCATATTTCTGCACATTAATTATGTTTTTAATAAAAATCCTTTCTCTAAAATGCCATC